>NW_027428385.1:0-63268 GCF_047830755.1 Zonotrichia albicollis | reverse complement strand
GAGCTGGTGCCAGCTCTGCTCATTGTTGATCCTCTAGACAGAATTCTTATGATCCTATGGATTATAAATTTCAGTACATAACAGCCATCATGACACTTCTGAAATGGAGGTGAATGGGTTCCAGCATTTACCAGCATTTTTATCTTTTAATCGTTTTTCTTCCTTTTCTTCTGGTTTCCCCCATCCTCTCTGACACACACTGGACATGTTTGAATAGCATGCCTGTAACTGCAGCATCTTTTCAGAGCACTCTTCCTTGTGTAGGGAAATACAAGACTGTAATTGAAAGCATTGTGTTAATACATTGAGCTGTCATAAACATGAAAATGCTTATGGAAGAGAAATCCACACATATTCTCTTCTAGTGTGTGTGATGAACTGTGAAAAATTGTTCTTTCAATATATTTCTTAGAGAAAAAATTTGTCACAGAGGGGGAATGATTAAAGAACTGGTGAATTTGAGAGCAGAGACGCCTGTGCACTGTTTTTCCAAAAACTCTCACTGTTAACTATTTATTCCTGTGAGCAGACAGACCCTGTGTGCTGACTCAGCTGCAGTACTCTTGTCACAGTAATACAGAAAAATGTGAAAACTAATGCAGGCAGGACTGGCTGTTGGAGGAAAGTTTTGCTTCCAAACTGCACATACAGACATATATATGGCACTGAAGAAATTTGGATGAAAAGATTATTTATTTAAGTCAAAAAATCCAGTTGCACATTGCTTCTGCTAGTAGGACAATTCATACGGGAGACATTCCTCTGGATTTTAGTTTTCTTCTAGCTGAAATTGATCTTTCTCATTCAGCTTTCTTGCTATTATTTCCTAATTCTCTACATCCAATCCTTATGAACTTAACTCATATTTTGTTGCCTGTAGCCTTGCAGAAAGCCTGCAGGGCCCATCACTGGGTGCCACCATCTCCTCCACAGGAGCTCTGAATTCAGGAAAAGCCCAGGGAGGGATGGAGGGCTGTGTAACACACTTCTTTCTGATTCAGAGCTGGTGTTTCAGGAATATGAGATAGGAGAACTTGGTGCACAGAGTTTATTTCAGCAATGCCATCTCCCCACATCCCCATGCAGAAGCAAAGCTGCAGGAATGTGTCCTGAGGGACATCAAGCTCTGCTCCCGTGGCTGCTCCCACAGTGCCAGCTCAGCAGCTCCTGAGGCACACAGCTGTGCTTGGTTATCTCCAGATAGACAGAAAACAATGCTTTGAAAGGAGGAGGAGTCACAAGTGCATCTGTGATCACCTCCACCCATCAGCTGCTGAGCACATGGGGTGTGAAAGCATTGCTGGCTCCGGTCCCGGGCCTGGTCTGTCAGGTGGGAAACTGAGAACACAAAATTGTGCTGGAGAGGGAAGTCCACAAGGAGGGAGCATGGCTGGGATGGGTCTGGCCCTTTTCCCTGTCAGCAGAAATGTGCAGGAAAGCATCGCTTACTCTGCTGTCTGCAGAGAATTGAAATGTCTTTTTTCTTCCCTAGAAGGGCATTTATTTTGCAGTGGTTGGTGCCAAGTGGTGATAAACATCCTCTGAAAGAGGAAGAGATGCCTTGCTTTGGGATTTTTACATTTGAACAGCTCCTGAGCAGAGGCCAGAGCAGTATCAGTGAGTTTCTATTGGCAAAGCTTTGGGACTGATTCAAAAGGAAATTTTGGAGCCTTTGCAGGAATTTGAGGTCACTACACAAACAGCTTTTAGTGCAGCAGTAATAGGACAGTGTTTCCTGATGCATTTATTTCCTTAACACTAATTTATTATTACTGAAGAATTCAGTCACCACAGGTACATCTCTTCATTTTCTAAGTTGTTTTACTGTGAATGCTCACTTATCACACAATTACATATGTAAAAACTGTATTTTATATCGTTGTGCAAAAGCCTCCCTTCACTTGAGGTGGTCAGGTGCTAAGGAAACAAACCTTGTGGTGGATGAGAAAGGAAGAAGCACTTCCACACAGAAACTCAAGTGTGTGAGTACAGCCAGCACTGTCAGCCCTGCCTGGAACACAGCTCTGTCAGAGACCCTGAGAGAGAAGAAAACCTCTGACAACACGTGAATTTCATTGAAAATGTATGAAATACCATCAGTGAATCCCAGACTTTCAGCATTCATTTAAAATTACTTTTTCCAGCATTTTTTCCTGGGGACATAAGTCAGAGTCAGTTGGAGTTATAATAAATACAAGTATTAATTGCAGAGGCTCGTATGCCAGGGCAGATGAATAGAAATGCATTTGCTGTATGCTGGGAGAGGGAGTAGCAAATGAGTAAACTACTTCTAAAATTTGCATTCAGCTTTAAAAAAGAAGTTTTTACATTAGTACCATCTGTGTTGGCTGCAGGCTGTCTGGCATGAGCAATGTGTACAGAGCTGGAGATGACGGTGCCCTGGGCTTGGAGCTGCTGGGAAATCCCTGAGCCTGAAACAGAGTCCTTTCCCCTCGCCATGCCAAGGCACCAGACCTGTCTTCCCACCCACATCCATCCCAAAGCAGGCAGCTCCTGAGGGGGAACTGTGGGGACCTGTGTGGGCTTTGGTGGGCATGGCTGCAGAGCCTGGGCTGTGTCCCCATGGGATCAGCATCTCCCTGTGCTGCCATAGCTCAGCTATGGCCCAGCTACACTGCTAAGTGTTTTAATCAAGTGTTTCAATCATGGCAGCCTAAAGCATGATCTTATTATTAATTTCACATCAAAATTATATTCCCATTTTATGTGGTAAATGTAAATTACAGAGGGCAAAATACACAGACAGGCTTTTCTATCAGGCAAATATCCTTGAAAAAGCAAAATCAACTAAACTCTGTCCCAGAACATTTCTAGCAGCTACCGCTGCTGCATCATGCAGAACAGACACCTGGCTCTCTGTGTGTGCCACAGCACAAGCAGGGCCCTGGCCTGGCACCACAGCACTCTTTGTGCCACTGTCCCCACTGTCCCCACTGCGCCACCAGCAATGGCCACTGCCTACAGCCCACAGCACAGCACCAGATGCCTGGCACATGTCTTTGGAAGCTCACAAGGCCCTAATTGCCTGTCATGGCTTTGGTTTCCAAATTTTATTTGCTTGAATCTCACGAGGCGTTGATAATTTGCTGATTACCTCTTCACCTCAAAGAAAGCAGAGGGCAAATTAGAAATGTGAGTTGAGCATTGGTTTCAAAAAAGCCACACAAGAAACAGGAGTTCAACATTCAGAAAAGAACAGGTGAGGACTGGCAAACTGGAGGCGGTGACTGCTACAGTGACTGACTGGGACTTCATGCATCATATTTATGGGGGTGATGTAAAATCTGTGTAATACACCTGACTTTCCTTTTTTGTGGCTGTGCCACCCTTCTGTGCATCTCAGCACCTGCAAAGCTGGTGTTGTGCTCTCTCACAGGGATGAAGGTGAGCACTGTGGGGGGATGAGTCTGTACAGGCTCATTGGGCTGGGGGCTCCATCTCAGCCCAGGGCTGCCTGTGACCCCTCCACCATGCAGGGCAAACTCAAATGGCACTCACAACTGCTCAAGCCCAAAACTCACAACTGCACTCACACCCGCTTTTATTTATGGTGTCATAAAGGAGCCTGAGGCCATTGCTGACATCTGCCTTCTGCGGCCTGTAGATGCTTAATGCAGAGAAATATTCAGCTGCTAAACACAAATAAACAAGAATAAACAGCTTTGATTCCTGTCATGCTCCACTCCAAGGCAAAATGCACCAGAGCACACATGTTCTGTATTCAGTATTTGACACAAGCTTCAAAATCAATTTTAAAGACAGCTAAATGAGGAAAAACTTGGTTTTTTTTTTCTGGTCACTCTAATTAACAGGAGAATTAATTGTTTGTCACCTGGGTTCAAAAGCAGAACAGCCAGTAGAAAGTAATATAATATTTTCAGTTAATATTTTAGAAATGTTTTCCCATAGACAAAGAAAAAGCTTGCTGTGGTATTATTGATGTATAATCCTCTCCGTTTGGCTTGTCCTGATAGTGGCTACAGTTGGTCAACCTTTGTAATAATGATTTAAAAGAGCGAATAAATGCTTTTCCTATCCCTCCAAACACTTCCAGTCTCCAATAAGGTCTCTGTTAGCCTCTGGCCTGATTCCATTCAGTGCTTCTCATGCTCATGTCCCTCAGGAGCAGCTCAGGAGGGCACTGCAGCCCAGGAAGCTGTGGGGCCATGCAGGGATGCCCTGCTTCCACAGTGGGGGTGATGGGGAGGCTTTTCTCCAGCATCAGCAAACAGTGACTGCCAGGCTTATGTGTTCTTACTTGGGCTTTAAGGAGGAGAAAATTCACATGAAATTTGATCAGTAATTTTCCCCAGATGAGATCTGGAGGAAATCATGCACACAGTGTGGAGCATGGTGGCAATTGTAAAGTATTTTGATTTTTCTGGGATGACTCAGGAGAGGACACCTGGCTGCTGTGGTGCAAACTGGGGGAAATGCTTTGGTTCACATCCAGGACAGTGGGGAAAGCAGCTGCTGGCTGACAGGGACAGGGGTTGGGACCAAGGCCTGAGCTTTTCCCAAACGCTGGTACCCAGGCAGGACGTGTGCTGTGCTCCATCCCATCTCACCCAGCACACAACAGCTGCTCCACACATCCCTGCACGGCTCAGCCTTGTGCCTTCCCTAACGCTGTGGGGCCAGTGCTGCACCTCTGGAAGGGTTTTTATCTTAATTCCTGCTGGTTTCCTCAGCCCCTTCTGGGACTTGAGAGTCCCCTGAGAGCTGGCAAGGGGTGCCAGGTGCCGAGCTGCCCCTGTGACCACTGGGTGCCAGGGCTCGTCTCTGTTCTCTCTGAGAGGGCAGAGAAACTTGCTCTGTTTCATACTGAGGAGGCTTTGGCATCTGTTGATCTAAATGATTAAATGCTCATCACCAATTATTTTTAACTATTTAGTGAGAGATTTCGTCTGAGCCGGTGACACTGCTCCCACCTCTACAAGTCACAGATGCTCTGGTTCCTAAGAGAGTGAATATTAATAAATGTTCTGGCGCATGCAAAAAAAAACCAAATCTGAAGCATTGGTAAAGCTGAAGAAAGGCTTGAGAAATATTGAAAGTAATTATTAATGAAAATCATTGATGAATGAAAGCAGTGCCATAAGAAAGCACATGCAGGTTGGTGTGAGAGAGGCCATAGCAGAGCAGAGCCCAGGCTCTCTCTTTGCTCTGGGGAGCAGCAAAGAGCTGAAGGATGTGAAGTCCTCAATCTACCAATAAAGGTGTGACCTGCTGTGAAACCTCCCACACCTGAGCAGGATCTGTGACACCACACCAGCATCCTACGAGGCACATGGTCCTCTGAAAGGCGCTGAAACACAAAAGAGCATCAGTAAATGAGCCAGAAGGGACTGAGTTTGGCCGGGTAAGGCATTCCCAGTGCCCCAGCTGTGCCACAGCTCTCAGATCACTGGGAGCTCCCCAGACTGCAGGGCAGGGACTGTCCTGCCATGGTGCACAGCCCAGCAGGCTCATCCTGTCCTGGCACAGGTCTCACTGCAGGCTCATCCCGTTCTTGGACAGGTGCCACTGCAGGCACATCCCATTCTTGGACAGGTCTCATCCCATCCTGGGACAGGTCCTACTGCAGGCACATCCTGGGCAGAAGTGAAGGGAGGAGGATGGAAGCTGCCCTGGGCTCAGCTTTGCAGCACAGAGAAGTGACAGGTTGAGTTCAGCAGAGGTGATTTCTAATACAAGCAGAACTTTCTCTTGTTACAATAATAATCTGAGCTTTTATATATTTATTTCAAAGATCAAATTTTTTGGAAAATAATCCTGCAAGCAGCTGGTCACACACCTTCCATGTGAGTATTTTGCAGAGTGGCAACCAGTGGAGGCTGCGGGAAGGAGACCCTGCCTGCCCTCAGGGCATGTCTTGGCCCCTGTGCGGCCTGGCCACAGCACAGTGCCAGCCCTGTGGCCCTTGCTGGGCTGTGTGATAGGCCAAACCCCTGGCCAGCTGCTGTGGCAGCAGCCTGGCTGTACAGAATCACCGTTCCCATCAGCATCTCCATCCACTTCTCTTGCTGTGCACAGCCTGTTCCTCCCTCACACCAAAGGGAAGTCAGCCTCAGAGTCTAGCAGAATGCAAAGCCACTAATGCCTCCAGCATTTCAGTTAGACACCTCTGCAGAAATTGATGTTTTATGCACCGTGCTGTGTCATGGAAGAGCTCAGAGGAGATCAGTTATTCACTGTGGGAGGCAAGCACTGCCAGGCTCTGCTGCTCTCTGCCAGGCAGGGCACATGGCAATGGCACTGCTGGCCCCACAGGGAGCCTGGGGCCACAGCTGGGCACAGCTGGGCACCAGGGCTCGGCACAGCTGGGTGCCACACACCGTGCTGCTGGCACAGCTGGGCACAGCTGGGCACCAAGGCTGAGCACAGCTGGGTGCCACACACCGTGCTGCTGGCTACTCCCACATAATAAGGACATAGTTGGTTATTTCAAATTAGAACAAGATTCTGGTCTAAGAGAGAATCTAGTATCTAATGATATGTGCCTGGCTATAGGTGATAATTTGAATTTGTGGAGCTTCTGTAATTACATTTTATATGTGTGCATTTTTGTGGTTACCAGTTAACTGCAAAGTGATTACATGAATATTTATGCTTGGCGGGGTTAGACGCTGCTAAAACACAGGATAAGCAGCATTTTTTTCCTCCTTGTAATTCTTTGTGCTAATATCTGGTATTTATATTAGGATAAAGGCACCTCACCTGGGGTATTCACATACTCTTTGAACAGAGAGAGACATAATTCACTCTTCCAGGATTTATCCTGGGGAAGGCAGTGAGAAATCCTGGGAGCGAGAATTATGTCTCTCTTTGTTCAAAGAGTATGTGAATACCACACTCACCAGCAAACAAACCCACCAATGCCATGCTTCTTATCTGAGGCATCAGTTTGCACAGTGCTGAAACACAGTATGTGTATTTTGAAATACAAATACTTTTCTATGTAATAGTTTATGTGCCATTCTTAAAGGCATCCCCAGGGTCCTGGGTGCCACAGGCCATGCTGGTGATTACCCCCATGTGCCCAGGCATCCCCAGGGTCCTGCTCTAACTCAGGGCTGGCAAGTGCAAGTCTATCCCCCTCATTTCTCCACTCTCAAGTGGTTTTTCTCTCCTCTCCCTCCTCTTCCTCCTCCCAGCTGAGTGCCACTGCTTACCTGAGGCCATGAAGACAGGTGCCTTCAGCACAGAGCAGGGAACTGGTAATGAGAACCAGTGCAAATGCAGGCTTGGAGTGATGTTGTTTCCTGCCCTGAGGTGGAAAATCAGCATCTGTCTGCCCAGTCAAATAGCGCAGTTCATTATGCTACTTTCCAGCAGTGTGGGTGTTTCAGGTGATAATTCCCACCCAAGGTATTTGCTGAAGCTTTCCCAGCCCCAGGATCTCCTCCCAGCCCCTGGTTGGCATTGCACTGGGTGTGGAGGTAATTTAAATCCACCAGGGTATTCCCAGCTTCTTTGCTGTCCTGGCACAGCCTCCCACGGAAAACCAGCAGCGAGTGTGATGGGAAGGGCTGAGCTGAACTGTTGTGTATGTTCTCAATGGAGTGATAATAGTGCAACAAAACCAACCCCACGGGATCGGACTGTGTGCTGTCCTGATCTCCTGGGTGCTGCCAGGATCAGACAGTGTGCTGTCCTGGATCCCCTGGGTGCTGCTGGGATGGGATTGTGTGCTGTCCTGATCCCCTGGGTGCTGCTGGGATGGGATTGTGTGCTGTCCTGATCTCGTGGGTGCTGCCAGGATGGGATTGTGTGCTGTCCTGGATCCCCTGGGTGCTGCCAGGATGGGATTGTGTGCTGTCCTGATCCCCTGGGTGCTGCTGGGATGGGATTGTGTGCTGTCCTGGATCTCCTGGGTGCTGCTGGATGGGACTGTGTGCTGTCCTGATCTCGTGGGTGCTGCCAGGATGGGATTGTGTGCTGTCCTGGATCCCCTGGGTGCTGCTGGATGGGATTGTGTGCTGTCCTGGATCCCCTGGGTGCTGCAGGGATGGAATTGTGTGCTGTCCTGGATCCCCTGGGTGCTGCTGGATGGGATTGTGTGCTGTCCTGATCCCCTGGGTGCTGCAGGGATGGAATTGTGTGCTGTCCTGGATCCCCTGGGTGCTGCTGGATGGGATTGTGTGCTGTCCTGATCCCCTGGGTGCTGCTGGATGGGACTGTGTGCTGTCCTGGATCCCCTGGGTGTTGCCAGGATGGGATTGTGTGCTGTCCTGGATCCCCTGGGTGTTGCCGGGATGGGATTGTGTGCTGTCCTGGATCCTGTGGGTGCTGCTGGATCAGATTGTGTGCTGTCCTGGATCCCCTGGGTGCTGCTGGATGGGACTGTGTGCTGTCCTGGATCCCCTGGGTGCTGCAGGGATGGAATTGTGTGCTGTCCTGGATCTCCTGGGTGCTGCTGGATCAGATTGTGTGCTCTCCTGATCTCCTGGGTGCTGCTGGATCAGATTGTGTGCTGTCCTGGATCCCCTGGGTGCTGCCAGGATGGGACTGTGTGCTGTCCTGATCCCCTGGGTGCTGCCACTCTGCTGACACGGATTCCCCATTCCAGCTGCTCCAGAGAGCCAGGTGGGATCACTGCCAGGCTGGGAACAGTGGGAGAACCAGGAGGGGGGCACAAATCAGTGAATGGGCTGGGTATTCATCAGCAGCAAGCACTGCACAGCACTGCTCTGCAGAGGCAGCAGAGCAGAGTGTTTTCTGCAGGGCATTGTGAATCTGTGCACATTTTCACTTCTGGCGCTGTCTCCCTTTCTCGGCCTTTCCTCTCTTGTTCTCTCTCTGCCCTCTTCCTTCTTTCCTTATTGCAATGCTTTTCCCAAGCAGGGTTTTTCTGTGAATTAGGTTTTAATGTCTCCTCACGAGAAGCAGTTTTTCATATTTTATACCTCCATCAATTAAAATTTCTCACTTATCACCAGTCAAACTGGAGTTTTGATTAAATATTATCCAGCAGCTCTAAGTGCATAGTTTGTATTAATTTCAGGACCTCATTATATGCCAGTGGTCTTTATATGGGCTTATATATCAAATATACTCTGTGTGTATAAGCAGAGACTTTCAGAACAAATACCAGATAAAGGAGCCATAAAAAAAAGAAAAGGGAAGCAGAGTTTAACTTTTCCCCTTTGCTTATGCATGCACAAACTTTAGCTTTTCTTTTATTGCTTTAGTAAACTGCCTTATCTCAATCTACTATTTACTTTCCAACTTATTTTCTCTCCTCTGTCCTGCTGGGAATGGGAGTGATGGAGTGGCTTGGTGGGCACTTGGTGCCCCAGCAAGTTCAACCCACTACATACATGCGGCATCATTAGCTTCCCCAAATATTTAAAATTATTTTGTTTAAAATATATTTGAAAGTGTCACGGCTTGCTGGGGTGGAATAGTGTCTTCTTCAAATAAGTAGAAAAATGTTGATTTCAGAAGCGAAAGGCTGGATGTTAAGATTAGAATGATCTAACAACCTCATATGCTAAGTCTTCTTTGGTTGGTTCTTGTCCCAAGCCCAAAACTCTCAGATATTACATAAAGACTGTCCCTGCAAGATTCCAATCTGCACTGAGTAACTTCCACCAAAGGAGGATCATTCCTAACTATGGAACAAATGGTCAGGGGCTAAGTAGTCTTCAAAGGCATTTAAAGCATAGTTTTCTATTTTGAAATGATGGTTTTGTATCCTGTAGGATGCTTTGCAGACCTCATTAGGGTATAAACAGAGCAATTTTAAGTAATTTGATACATTTGATTTTCTGTGGTTTTTCTTGTTATGAATTCTTATCCAATGACAGAAAGCAAAATAGAGAGATCAGATATTAAGATTACAGTTAATGCAAGTACGTTGAAAAGAAATCAAAGTAAAACCGTGGGTTTGAAGCTCTTAAGGAATACATTACCTCTGTGGCATGCAGTTTTGCCTCCTTGATGCCAGTGGCTCCAGAAACCATGTCTCATAACAGGTTCTGGTTTTATCTGGAGCTCATGCAAGGCTTGGAGGTAATTATAGTTCTAATATTCTTGCTAATGAATTTCAGCATAATTATGGAATGATTTCTGAGGTGCTTTATGCGAATTCCAATTGCTATTTTCTCATGCTGGGTACCTGGCTTCCTCAGGGGAGCCCAAAGAGCCCTGCCCGAGGGGCACGGGGCCAGAGGCTGTGGCAGGGACACATTTCCCTGTGCCTGGACACATTTCCTATGCCTGGGCCACATTTCCCTGTGCCTGGGCCACATTTCCCTGTGCCTGGGACTCATTTCCCTGTGCCTGGGCCACATTTCCCTGTGCCTGGACACATTTCCTGTGCCTGGGCCACATTTCCCTGTGCCACATTTCCCTGTGCCTGGACACATTTCCTGTGCCTTGACACATTTCCCTGTGCCTGGACACATTTCCTGTGCCTGGGCCACATTTCCCTGTGCCTGGACACATTTCCTGTGCCTGGGCCACATTTCCCTGTGCCTGGGACACATTTCCCTGTGCCTTGACACATTTCCCTGTGCCTGGACACATTTCCTGTGCCTGGGCCACATTTCCCTGTGCCTGGACACATTTCCTGTGCCTGGGCCACATTTCCCTGTGCCTGGGACACATTTCCCTGTGCCTGGGACACATTTCCTGTGCCTGGGACACATTTCCTGTGCCTGGGCCACATTTCCCTGTGCCTGGACACATTTCCCTGTGCCTGGGACACATTTCCCTGTGCCTGGGACACATTTCCTGTGCCTTGACACATTTCCTGTGCCTGGGCCACATTTCCCTGTGCCTGGGCCACATTTCCCTGTGCCTGGGACACATTTCCTGTGCCTGGACACATTTCCCTGTGCCTGGGACACATTTCCTGTGCCTTGACACATTTCCTGTGGCAGGGACACATTTCCTGTGCCTGGACACATTTCCTGTGCCTTGACACATTTCCCTGTGCCTGGGACTCATTTCCTGTGCCTGGGACACATTTCCTGTGCCTGGGCCACATTTCCCTGTGCCTGGGACTCATTTCCCTGTGCCTGGACACATTTCCCTGTGCCTGGGACTCATTTTGCTGTGCCTGGGACACATTTCCCTGTGCCTAGAGGCCGTGGGGAGACCAGGGTGGCCAGGAGAGGAGTGCTGCTCCAGGCATCTACTAGGGCTGCCTGCCCGAGCTGGGCTGCCAGTGTGTGCCCGGGCAGGGGTGGGATGCCAAATCCCCAGCTCTGTCACAGCGTGGGGATGATGCCCAGTGCTCAGCTCTGTAATTTGTATGCAGAGCCTGAATTTTACAATATCTGCACACCTAATAATAACAACAAAATTATGTTCCTTCAGGCAAAATAGCATGGCTGCTTCTCCGCCTCTTTTTCATGTCTTATTTTATGCTTGCAGGTCAATCCAGGAACTGAGACATGACATTTCTCTTCATATGATCTTTGTCTTAAGGCAAAATTTAACCTCTGGGAAAGTTTATCAATTTGAGAAATTTGGCAAAGATCAGTAGAAATGGCACTGATTATTGAAATGGAAGCTTGTGTGTTAACTTGAATTAATGCAATATCTGTATTGAGATGTGTTTTCTTTCTTTCGAATAATTTAATAAAGTTCAAATCTCCTCTGAGAAAAGAATTAATTGAGCAAATATTAATTAAGGGAAATTATTTTTTTCACAGTACAGTTCCTCAAATGAAATAATACTGAGTGAAATGACTGAAGTTTACCTTGATTAAAAGTGGCGTCAGTGTTTGCAAAGTCTCAGAGTGTGTGCACTCCCTGTGCCTGGCAGAATTGGAGCTTCTCTGGGTGATGATGCCATTGTGAGCATCCCACAATCCCTTCTGGACAGGGGCAAACAGGAGATGCATGTTTACATCCTTATGTTTATTTATTTAAATTTGAAGCTATTTCCTTGCCCTCATTCTCGTCCAAACACTGACTGGTTTGCAAAATATGTCAGATGTGGGATATGTTCCCATATGTGATTTACCTGGATTTCAGCAGCCAGTGGTAAAATGCAAAGAGAGACACCAGAACCACAGCCTGCGTGCAGCTGCTTGCACCAGGCAGTGATCAACCTGTGCAGACACAGCACAGACACAATGCTCATTCATTCCCATGCACACAGCACATGGAATCTGCACCCCTACGAGCTCCTAACCTGTCCCAGAAAAGACTGGATGATGGAAACCAGCAGGACCCTGTGGAGGAAAGGGAGGGTAAGAGGCTCAGCAGCGTAACTCAGAGCGGTAGCTGCCCACCCTGGCCCTGCTGAGGCTGTGCCAAACCACGGTGGAGAGCCGGGGAACACAGGAACAGAGGTAATGGCCTGTGTGTCCTGGGTGTGACTTTCCCTAATGTTTAGGGAATGCTTCCAGATTACTGTGAAAATTAGATGCAAACTGGTGTTTATTTTCTGTTTATTTTATGGTTTGCTCTTATCAAAACAAGGCACGAGCAGAATTCCCCTCCTCCTGCCAAGGACATATCACTCCTTCACTCATGGTAAGGAACACACTGCATCCCTATGGATAACCTGTGTGCGTAAGAAATGAGTAAATAGGTAGGACTTGGAAATGTACTTGATCTGGTATCTTGCAAAGTACCGGAGGGAAAGCTTAAAAATTTCTCATAACATTATTTTCACTTGTCTTGACTAGATGAAGCTCCTGGGCTGTGGCCTCCCTAAGCTGTGATCTGGCAGGCATTTGCTTTCCTGCAGCTATTCCCTTGTCATCATGCAGCTCCCATATTCATCCCCAAGGATGCTCTTTGCAGCATCTCCCTGCTCAGACACTCTGGAGCTGTGTCCCCAGCCTCAGTCCTGCCTGTCCCCTGTGAGCCATCCTGCTTAGGGCCAGTCTGCTCTGATTTGGGTTAATGGCCAGCAAATGAGCTCTCAACACGAGGCTGGTGGGGACAGAGGACGCCAATTATCAGTGGCTGGGCTCCCTCTGGCTGCTCTTCTGCTGACCTGAGTGTCTCAGCACATCCATCCCACTTGCCGTTCAGGCTCACACACAATAAACAAAATCCCCTCCTCTCTGCACCCTCCCCAATAAAATGTTTTGGAGGAAGGTGAGTCACTGCACTTTGTTATTCAGCAGATGGTCATCGTTTCTGAGATCCATTCCAAGTCCATGCTTCCTTCTGATTTTCTGCTTGCCCTGCACAGGGCAGGCAGGGAGAGCTCTCACCCTGTAACAGTGGTGCTGGTTTGGGCTGGGCTGCAGCAGCTGGTGGAATTGCTGCCTTGGGATGGTGTCGCAGACATATTTTCACGAAAAATCCTTTCCTTAGGATTTTTCCTCCTGAGAAGCTGAAAGGCCTCAGGAACAAAATGTAAACAATGGTTATCTGCTGCTGTGCAATGCAACAGGTGCATCTGGGATTGGCCCATCTTGGATGTTTGTAATTATTGGCCTTTCTATTCTTAGCTTAGCTAGCCTTCTGAGATGAAACCTTTTCTTCTCTCCCTTTAGTATAGTTTTAATGTAATATATATAATAAAATAATAAATCAGCCTTCTGAAACATGGAGTCAGATCCTCGTCTCTTCCCTCATCTGAAAACTCCTGTGAACACGGTCACAGGACAGCCCCTTCCCAGGGCTGAGCTGGGCTCACACTCTGGTGTTTTCTCAAATGAATTAGATTAATCCAATGAAAACTCAGAACCAGAGGCTCATCTGGAACTGTTGATCTCCAAAAAGATGGAAAAATCTGGCAGGGAAATAAACTAAGAAGGTAATAATGAAAATAGTGCTCCAGCAGCCATCTAGAAGCAGTTGTACAGGGAGCACCTTCCAGAAGGACTCCATGCCCCAGGGGTTTCTTCCTCCCTTTTGGCAGTCACCAGCAAGAGGCACAGAGCTGGTAGAGCCTTTCCTGGATTTGTGAGCGGAGGCAGTGAGCACAATGTGAGTGAGTGAGGTCTCCATGTGAAATGCAAAGCTGTGTTTTGTCTCAGGTACATACAGGCAATGTGTGTATTTGTGATTGCCATATGTGTGGAGACCGACCATGGGATAGTTGTGAATTCTAATAATAACTGAGGAAAGTAAAGCATGGAAGAAGGCCTTTGAACCTATCTGTTGTTTTGCAATTAACCCTGGTTGGTTTAGGAGCATTGGAATTAAAGTGTTAAGGATGTTGCTTTTTTGTTTGTAGTTAAGACTTCAATAGTTCTGCAATAATAACCTTTTGAAGTATAATTTTAGAATATTACTTATATCATTGAAACTATAGCTTTGGAATATATATAAAGGGAACATGCTTATCTCATGCCTAATAAAGCAGAGAAAAACAGCTTGAGAAAGGAAGACGAACATCACCTCAAGGATTTATAGTTTTGACCAAGGGAAGCTGGACATCACTGTTATGAGATTTATAGTCTCTGCAATTAAAAGGTGGACACATATCTGGGGAGCTGGAACTCCACCAGATGGGATTTGTCCTTCTTCTTTCGGAAACTGGACCGTCACAATCTGGGGATACTCCTCTGAGATACATCCTGGGAAAAACTAAATGACAATAGTGTATAGAATTGTGACATAAAAATTGGAACAGAAACTGCTGATGAGTGAAAAATTGGAATAGAAATTGCTGAGAAAGCTGATGAGTACCCCTATAAATACCTGTGAGCCTCAACTATCGGTGTGCAGTTGGAGGGAAAACTTCCCCCACTGTACCCAGCACTGTATTGCACATTCTTTACCATATTAATGAATAAATTGATTGCTGCTTGAATATTGGCCTAGTCAAGCTTCTTATTCACAACATCCAGGCACCAGTGTGAGCCTGAGGCCAAACAGCCCCGGCTTCACTCTCTGCTGTTTGGGAACAGGAGCAGTGCTCACACTTTGGGGTGAGCACTGCCAGGCTGCTGCAGGGCATAGGTCTGATGGGGCTCAAGGTAGCCCAGGGCAGTGCCACAGCTCACCCATGGCCACTGCCCACCCCAAACAGCACAGGCCCCATGCTGAAACTCAGAGTATTGACTTGAAAAAGAGACTCAAGGTTCGGAATTAATTATTACCAATCAAAGTAGGTAAATTTATGTACGCATTCATAGGTGGCTGGCTGATGCAGAAGTGCACACCACCAGAGAGTTGTGCAAGGGCACACACACCCCTCAGGCAGCCAGGCATGCTCTGCTCCTCTGCACCTTGCTTTAGAGAGATCCTCCAGAGGTAAGTGACTGATTCTCTAATTTGGTGGTGTCTGCACAGGGTGATGTGCAATGAAAGTGACATGAATGCTGAGGATAAGGTACTCAGCACACAGTGAGAGAAGGAGCCTTTCTTTGATTCCAGACAAATCCTCCCTTCAGTGTTCTGCTTTTATCTTTGCATGGAAGGACAAGTTTTATGTAAGACAAATGTCTATCAAAGTTTTATTTGAAAAGCATGCTTTCAGCAGAAGGTGGCACACTGATTAGATGTGACATTTGAAGCAAAGCATCCTAAACAGCCCAGGAATGCAGAAGAATTAAATTGAGGCCTCACATGAACACTATTACTGTGTTATTAGGCAAGCACAGCCTTTTAGGCAGTGAAGTTTGGGTGCTCTTAATCCATGTTGACAGACAATAGTTAATATTTTCACAATTGTAACTTTTTTCTGCTCTCTTTTCTGGTTAATAGAGCATGATGGAGCACAAAACATTCTTCAGCAGCTCTACTCAGTGCAATTCTGGGAGCAAATAACAGTTATCTCTTGGAAACGGTGCCTGACATTTGAAAGGCCTCATTTATGGTCCTGAGGTGGTTCAGAGCTCCTGGGGACCAAGGGCACAGAACCAGTTGCTCAGGACCTGTATCATCAGTATCAGCACACCAGCAAAATGCAGAGCTGGGACAGAACCTGGCAGTGCAGAGGATCTGTGGGCTCAGGAGCTCCTGGGAAAAGGCAAGGGCCGTGAGCTGGGCACTGAGGGGTGCAGCTGATGGAGGGCCCTTACATGGACACCATGAGTTCCCTCGTGATGCCCACATCACCCCTCAGAGCAACGAGAGCAAGGGAGAAGTGCAGCAAATTCCTTGGAGACAGGCACAACTCTGAATGCGTGCTCAGCCCAAAGAGAGGGAGAGCTTTTTTGCCTTATTCTGCACTTTGCAAAGCCATTCCAAGGTCATTGTCTTTTCTGAGCTGTCACTGCAGTTCAAGGCACCACAAGAGCCCAGCTCAGCACTATACACATTTCTGGTTGATCACTATTTCCTTTTGTCCAATCCATTCTCCTGTCTGCAGTCAGAAAGGTCAGAGAGGCATATTTATTACTGTAAAGAATTGTCTAGCAGAAAGAAGAAGTGAACTTTGAAGGACATGAGTGATTCACAGAAGATCAATCCCAGTTTCCATTAGTCTGTAACAGGAGTGGCTATTCTCACTTTTGCACTTCTGATGGACATAAATATGAAAAAAATCAAGTGAACATTCTTATTTATTTCCATGTCATATAGTTCATATCAGAGACCCAACTAGCACATGCAGGGGCTTCCTCATTCTTTCCAGGGTGCGGTTTACAAAGCCCAGAAGAGAGAAATGAGCCAAGGCACAAAGGCAGGGGTCAGCAGCACCAGAGACATAGATCTCCATCCCAGCAGCAGTGCGAGCTCTGTGCCACTGTCCCTGCCGTGTGCAAGGGCACCAGGTCAGTCAGAGGAGAGTGTGGAGCATGACTGGAGCCCTTGGCACTGCTGGCACTGCTGGGCAGCCAGGGGAGGGCAGGTGGCTGAGGAGAGGACCTGCTTCCCTTCCCTGACCAGCCCACAGTCCTGCCCTCCCTCAGGCTGTGTCTGACCCTGTGTGACCCCAAATCCTCCATGCAGAACTGTGCCTGGCCCAACAGCTGGCCACAAGCTCTGACATGCACCCTGCTACAGGGTTTGAAGGTTTCACCAGCTAGAAAGTCACTGGGCCGCTGTCCATCCAGGGTAAATGCATTGTTAATACTTGTCCTCCTTTTAAACCAAAATGAGGTTTTCTCTCCGCCTCTTCCTCCCCCATTTCTATCCAGGCAGCAGAGTGCAAGTGTGAGTGCAGAAGAATATTGCAGAAGAATATCCTCCTGCTGAAATACCTGTCCTATCCCGACTCCCTGGTGGCTCATGGAGCAAGCAGGGCAGCAAGGGGTGAATGCTGGCAGTGCTGAGGATTCTGCAGATCATCCAGGTTCTCATTAGAGAGCTGAGTCTCCAGCCAATGGCCCAGCATTGCTAACAGCCCTGCACTGACAGAGGGGCTGGGACACACTGAATATCAGCCATTAGAGACCAGAGTGTGTTATGTGACCAGAGTCACACTGAATGTCAGACAATGGTGTCTGGGGAAAATCTTCAGTGCCTCCTAATTAAATAAATGATTCTTTGAATCATGAATGATACAAGTTTTAAATATGGCTGACATTAAAGTGTTCAAGAAGAGGCTTTGTTTGTGCAGATTGATGAGGTCTGAGCAGGGAGAACTGTGGAAAGTTGTTATGGGAAAGCATGTGGGTAAAGGGGGGAAGGAGCCCATGAAGGTTCTCATCTCATAACTCTTCATTCAAATTGTGAGGGAGAGTCTGTTCAGGTCTGCATCCTACCCTGGAAAAAGCTGAGGGATGTGCACTAGCAACTGACATTTTTAACAACATAAAAATATGAATAATGAGCAAAAGTTGATTTAGTGTTGGTGTGATTAGAGAGCTTTAGTACTGGTTTAATAAAAGAGAGTGTCTGTGCCATGTGCTCAGCTGGTGGAATAAGTCATTTGGTTAGAAGGGACAATCCCAAAGGCCTTCCTGGCCAGCCTGGAGAGTGACCCTGAGCAGCTGCTGCATGGCAGCTCAGTGTGCTTCAGGCCATTGCTTCCCCAGAAACAGAAACTATCAGTATCACAGAACAGCTGGCAGGAGATGCCCACTGCAGGCTGCAATTTCACATGGAGAGTGAGAGGTGATCTGTGCAGGACCAGCATACGAGACTGAATTTACCCCATGCCCAGATGTAAGGCCTGGATAAAGGAGAGTGTCTGAACCCTTTGGGACACTGGAGCTATTGCCTTGGAATACAAACTTCCCTGTCTGATGCACATCACTGCAAGGCTTCCGGAGATCTCTGGGTGCTCTCCCCCAGACAGCTGCTCTTTCCAGGCTGCTCTTTCCCAAGCCTGGAGCATTCCATGGGGCTGTTGTGACCCAGGTGTGGGACCTGGTGCTTTGCCTTATTCATTCTTACACTGTTGGGCTCGGCCCATTGAACCTGCCTGTCCAAACCCCTCTGAGGAACCTTCCTGCCCTCTGGTAGATCAACCCTTCTCCCCAGCCTGGTGTCATCTGCAGAGGGCTGAGGGAGCACCTGATCCCCTTGCCCAGACTGTGGATGAAGATCTCAAACAGAAATGCTGTCACTGTGGGAATTGGTGTATCATTAATAACTGAGATACATTTTTGTTTGACCAAGTCTGGCAAATATCCTATTTCCATTTTATGAGGTGTGCATCCCCAAAAACCTTTATAAAAGGGAGAACACACACTGTGTTAGTGTTCTTCATTCCCTGGTACTAACCTGTTTTTTGTTGGTCTACATTTGGGGAAAATTGGTTTGACATGGGAGAGAATGTTTGGAATTTTTCTTGACTATTTTTTCCTCTCTTGCCTTTTTTTTTTTTAAATCTTTTGGTTGCTATGGAAACAGCCCTTCCTCATTCAAAACACCATTTGATGGTACCATTTCCTATTATGGTTCATATTTTCTTGCAGTCTCTGTCACAGTGTGCTAGTCACAGCTCCTCCACTGATCGCTGCCCCTGCGCTGCTCTGGGAGTTTACATTTCTTTATTACAACAGAGATAAAACTGACATTTTGCCCAAATGGCTTGTTCTTCACAGCAGTGGTGCAACAGGGCAAGCAGAGCTCTCAGGCTCTGTGGTGCTCACAGCCTCAGGGGCTGCTTTGCTCCTCACCCCTCCTGGGTGGAAAACAGGCATTTTGGGTTTTGGACCCATCAGGATCCAGATTCTGCTTCATCCAGTATCTGTAAAACTTCTCTGTAAAAATTCTTCTCACTTTCCTACACCTCTTCCTATCATTAATAATCTCATATTGAGATCTGCCAAATCTGTTGGCCACACTCATGGATAGGTCTCGTGGTAAGTGGAGGGAAAGGAAGAAACTTGCACAAATGTTTTGAACATATGGTTGAGGTAGGTAGATCCTCAATAGACAGGTCAGATTTATTCATTTTGGCAAACAGTTATGCAGTGGGCTTTAGGGAATTTTAGTCATTTTGGCAAAGAGTTGTGCAGTGGGCTTTAGGGAAGTGCTTTCTGTAGGATGTGAGGCTGGGTCATGGGGTGTGTGGTTCATGGTGCTCCTCCTGTGCTTTAATCAGGCACCAGAGAAGACAGAAGGAGTGCCTGGAGTAAATTGTATAAATCTTGTTTCACCTCCCTGCAAAAACTGGCAACCTTTGTCAAACTTCTGAAAAAAACAGGGCATCAATGTTTGACAACAATTCTGATTGCTGAATTAATGCTGGTAATTATATTATCAGTTTACCTCCATTTATTACATTAAAAGCTCTCCGTTATTCAAGACACACCTGTGCACATTATTTTCAGAGCTATCTGAGACTTTTTAAAGCTTTCTCAAGTACCCAACACTAGGTGTGGGCTTCCCTTTGCATTTTTGTTGTTTGTACCTCGCAGTTGATTATAGATGTTCTTTTTTATCATCGTGTGTTGCGGTGTTGCAATGTCCTGTTTTAAACTTCTGGGTCCCTTCCCAGGTGTGCCTATCCCTTCTCCCTTCCCCCTCGCCCCTTGCTGAGTGTGCCCTGTCAATCAGGCTAACATACCAGCAAGGCGTCGTGTGATTCGTCGATTTCAAAGGATGCTCCTCAGGCCTGGGGGACATTGGCCCGTATAGGTGTCCCTAGTCCCTTGAGACCCTGCCCCTTTCACCTGGTTGGTGGCTCACCTGTCCCCTCCCCTTCCCCTGTCCCCGAGCTTATAAGGTTAATGAGACCATGCGGCCGGCATTCTGGTGGCAGCAGTTGCCCCGGTGCAGACCTCTGTACCCATGGAATAAACATCTGGCAACTCTCCAGCAGAATCCTCCCTTTCTTCTCTTCACCATCGCCAGAAGCTCTCTCTCCTGAGGTAAACGGAGTCCTGACAAGCCTGGACTTGTGCCTGTGCCCCGCTGCACTCTCCAGCAGCCAAGGTATCTCTGGGGTAAAACACCACAGTGCTGCCTTTGGCCCAGCAGCAAGGGTCAGAACTGGCCCAGGCACCATCTAACTGGTTATATTGGGATTCATATTCCAATAATCGTGTTAGGCTGATGGATGTTGCTGTTGTTGGTTTTCCTCCCACTCAAGATTCTCAGCAGGATTCTAGTGCTGATAACCCCAGAGCCTGAGACGACTCTTTCACACCCAGCTCTGTTTTTCCCTGCTTAATGGCTGCAGCAATTAACTTTGTTTTCACTGAATTTTCTCAGCTACTCTCCTGCTTTTAATACAGATTTGGTATGAGAAGGCACATATGTGTTTGGAAAAATAGACTAGCAATATAAGGATATCCCTTCCTGAAAAATTAGAAAGTATGCATCTCAGTTTTATATCTCAGTTTTATATTCTGAGATTAGGGTCAGGTTAAGGGTAGTGAAAATCTTTAAGAAGCCAATGTCTCTGCAGGTCTGTATGGATGTCTCTCTCATAAGGTGCTCTCAAAGAAGACAGAAATGCAGAAAAAGTCAGTGGGGCTCTGGGGCACAGGGTCAGCAGCTGCCGTCTGAGCACAAGAGGAAGAAAGAGAGTTGTCTTTGCTTCAAACATTGCTTGTGATCAATTTTAACTGAAGTCTGATGAGAACTCTGTCTGTCTCTACACTGGGCTTGATGGCACGTTCATGGCATAGGTTGTGACAAGATGATATGAGTGATAAGGCAGTGGTAACTGGACAGGCGAGCAGTGCATGCAGTGCAAAGAATTGCAGCAAAACCTCTGAGACATCATTCATGCAGGAACAAATGGGCTTGGGATCCTTGGCCAAAAAATCAATGAAATGTCAAGTATAGCTAGTCTGATTTCTTCCTGACCTCTTCCAATCACCTTTTCCTTCTTCAAAACCGTATCTGCTGTCAGGCTGGCTCTTTGCACTTCCCATGTGCTCTTACGTTTTGTTAAAAGGAAGAAAATAAATAAAATTCTTTTCCCCTAGGAACTCTCACGCTCAATTTTGCTGCATCAGCTTTGTGATAAGTTAGCTTTGGGAAACAACTGACAGTATATTTCTCCTGCTCTATTTAGGGAAAAATCAGCTGTGTCTCCTAACTGAAATGTTTTAAGCTTGTTTTTGTCAGGTAATAAAATTGTGTTGCTTTCTATAACTGAATTCCTTGTGATATCTATTTCAAAGGCTGACATTTCTAATGCACTTACAGCCTGAGCAGTAAAGAGCTATTCAATTGCAAGTGTAAGCTCATCCAGAGATGTTTTAAAGATCTAAGAAAAGGTCGTCAAGGACACCAACATGATGATGTGGGTGCTTCACACCAGCACTCTCCAAGAGGCTGTTTCAGCAGAGGAAAGAAGGGATTTGGTGTCCGAGGTCATTTAGCAAAATCAATAATTCTTGCATCTCATGGACAGCAGGAGCTTAGGGGCTGAAAACAATCACAATGAGAGAGCTTGAAAAAGCAGTGAATGACAATTAAAGACTGATAGGTCTACAGTAATCTTCTATTTTTTCTGGTTTTTTGGAGCCCCAGGTTGGTGCCCTTTTCTTCTGTTCCTGATTACAGATTTCATTTTGTGCATTCACACAAATGATTTGTTTTAGGGCTGTTTAATAGTAATAAAGTTTAATAGTAATAAAATGGTTATAAAAATAGTAGTACAATTAGAGTCATAATAATTCGGACAATTTGAATTAGGACAATATGAGACAATAAAAACAAAGAGTTATGGACAGTCCAGGTACCTCTTTCTGGGCAAAATAAGCCCGAAAAAGTCCCCATGTTAACAGAGGATTAACCCTTAAAAGCAACAGCCTGTTGCATATTCATGCAGCTCATCCCTGATGCATAAATTCCATTCAAACTCAGGATTCTGTCTGGGCAGTGTCAGCTTCTTCCTCTGGATCCTGACGGCGTCTCCAGGGCTGAGCAGGCAGGAAGAAGTTCGTTTGTTCTGATAATGGAGCAATAAATTCTCTTTCTCTGAAAGATTCAGGTGTCCTGTGGCTGCTGTCTCACTGCAAGCCCTTTCTTTAAAAAAAAGTATCTGACATAGCATCGTTTTTAATTTTAACAATTTTTATAACCTAAAACTATATTTAACACAGTACTAAAGAGAATTAACACAGCATAACTTTCTAACACAACACACATAATATTCATTTGAATATTTGCGAGAAGCCAATCATAAAATACGTGCATTTTTCACACCCATGCTCCTCCCCGAGGAGAAATGCTAGATCCTCTGAGCCCAGTGGGACTGTGCCAGGGTGTCACCCTCATCCTGTGCAGCCAGACCATGGCCACAGCCCCTGCCCTGGGCTCTGAGCTGTGCCTGGAGAGGCCGCCCAGCCCAGGGCCTGTGGGCATTGCCCTCTGGTCCGTGGCATGGACCAGCAGCCACCACAAGGTTCCTGACGTACCGTGTTCTGCAGAAATCAAATGTTGCCTCCTCTTTGTGTTCCACTCTATTTTATGAGCATTTATAAACCTTTTCCAGAATGTATTGTCTCTGCCAGCTGTTATAATAAACTCTGTTGTTTGCATTTTCCCACAGCCTGTCCTGAGGCACGTGTTGTTTCAAGGCATTTGGCTCTCGTAGAAACTGTATTTGCCAAGGCTGAAGATATGTTTGTGATGTTTGCTTAATTAATTCAAATTTTAATTTTTCTTCCAGAAAGGAACAAGGAGGAGAAAAAAATCCTCCCAGTTCTGCATTCCTTGTACAGATGTCTGCATGGAAAGGTGGTGGGGAAGGCAGTGGCAGCAATATCCCAGCGGAGAGCTTGCCCTGGTACCACTGTGGCTCCCTGTGCTGGGCTGTGGCTGCACCCACTGCAGTGCAGCATCCACACCAGCACCTCTGCAGGGCCAGGGAAGGCTCTGCATGGCTTCATTGCAGGCTAATTGCAGCTTGCAGTTTCACTGCTCACACACGTGTGCCATAACTGCTGGATCCTGGTGCTTTTCCATGTCTGGTGTCCCTGAGCAGCTGCCCCTGGTTTGGTACCCAGGGTGTGGGGTGCCAGCTGTCCCATGGCAGCCCCATCCCAGCCCTCAAAACCTGCCCTGGTGTTTCCCAGGAATGATTAACTGCATGTGACAGGCTCGCTGCTGTTCCTGTATCGATTCCCTCAGAGCAAACACGGAGACAGCATGCAATTGTCTGTTGTGCAGCTGGCAAAGCTCTGAGATTGTTTTCTCCACAAACCCAAGGGAGCCCAGCATTAACTTGCTGCATTGGAAAAGGCCAGTGGATGATTTGGGTCTTTGCTACAGAAACCAAACGAAGCAGAGCACTTTTCTGGGGCTGCTGAGCAGAAGTTAGGGCTCTCAGAAATGTTTGAAATCTGCACACCAGGGAGGAGTGGTGAAGGACAGTGCACAAACCCTGCCAGGCAAATCCCATTTTCCTAAAGCAGGGTTTGCCCTCAGAGACCTGCTTCAGAGATGCACCCCTGTGTGACCGTGTTCACAGGGGTTCTTGGACTGGGGAAGAGACGAGGATCTGACTCCATGTTTCAGAAGGTTTGATTTATTATTTTATGATATATATTACATTCAAACTGTACTAAAAGAATAGAAGAAGGGATTTCATCAGAAGGCTAGCTAAGAACAGAATAGCAAAGAATGATCACAAAGGCTCTGTCTTGGACTCTCTGTCCAAGGCAGCTGACTCTGATTGGCCATTAATTAGAAACACCCACATGAGACCAATCACAGATGCACCTGTTGCATTCCACAGCAGCAGATAATCATTGTTTGCATTTTGTTTCTGAGGCCTCCCAGCTTCTCAGGAGGAAAATCCTAAGGAAAGGATTTTTCATAAAAGATGTCTGTGACACCCCTGGAATCTTGTTGGACTGGGAATGGCTAGAACCATGGGCTGAAAAATCTGAAGATCTTTCATGCAAGATCTTGGTTTGTCACTATGAGTGTGACAAACACAAACAGCTCCCAAAATGATTATTGCTTTGAAATTTTGTTGTTTGTTGCTTGTTTTTGATGAGAATTTTTAAAATCTTCTTTTCAGATGTTTTTGCTGAGGTCAGTGATCAGCTAGAGCAGCTGGAGGAGGCAGCCCTGCCCCTCTGCTCAGCACTGGTGAGGCCAGCCTGGAGAATGTGGCAGCTGGGGCTGCCCCTGGATCCCTGGCAGTGCCCAAGGCCAGGCTGGACATTGGGGCACCCTGGGACAGTGGGAGGTGTCCCTGCCATGGCAGGGGTGGCACTGGGTGGGGTTTGAGGTCCCTTTAACTCAAACCACTCCATGATTTTGTGATCCCACACTCCATCCCAGCGTGACAAACCCTTTGTAGAGCAGACCTGTGGAACAATCTCACCCTTTGAATGAGTGAAGGTCTGTCAGAGCCCCCCTGGCTGGGGATCCCCAGGTGAGCACAGCAAATAACAACATGTGCAGCTGCTCACAGGCTGGGCCAATGTGTCCTGTTCTTAGGAGAGGCTGGGAATGGTGCAGGAACCAAGTGCAGCACTGTACTTCAAGATAAGTGTGTATAAAACATTAATTACATCTGTTTACAAACAATAACAAATAATTCCTCAAATGTACTCTGAGCATTTGTTTTTACTGCTATCACGTTGTTTTCTAATTTCCTTTAAAGCACCAAGAGAAAGGAGGAAAGCACTTTTCCATCAGTCTGTCTAGAGTGTACAGAAAATACTTTATTTAAAGCTTTTGCAGCTCTATCTTATCTTTTCCTTTCTGAAGGATTTGATAATGAATTATATATTCCAGCACGACATGAAATATTTAACTCACTCTCTTCAATTCCAGTTCAACTTCCCTTACCAAAAAATGAGCACAGAAAATACAGAAATGGACAGAAATGCACTGGTGCTGGGAGCAGCCTCCCCTGCCCAGGGCCCAGTGCCAGTACCTGAATTATAGCAGACACCTGGCCTCGGTGCATGGACTGTGCCAATGTGAACTCAGCTCAGTGCTCTGAGCAAGGCCTGGGGATTTCAAGCCTGGGAGGAAAAGACACGAGAAACAAGTGCAATAACTGCTGCTCCCACAGGGCAGCCCTTCCCTTGTCTCAGGATTCCTCCAAGCCAGTGTGAAGGTCACAGCAGTGTGGAGGGATGGCAGCAGTGAAGGCAAGGTGCCACCTCCACACTGGGGCCACCTGCTGACCCTTTGCTGAGGCTGGGCTGGATGAGAACTGGCTAAAACCAGACCTGAAACAGGTCAAGAGCTGTAAGCAGGGGCATTTAATTTCATTTTAATGGCTGTGCATATGATTGGGTAAAAAGTAGGAGGTAGGAGAAATTTTGACTCTGTTTCCAGAGGTGTAAAGGCAGGTAGTGTAAGGTTCCACATTAAGGCACTTGCTCTAATTACCCAGATGTGTGACATGATTGCAGATTCCTTTGCACCACCTGTAAGAAAAATAATAGAGGAAGCCATAAAGGTGACTTCTCCCAGCTGAAGGCATTACATAAATATTTGTTACATGCACAAATGGAATATATCATAAGTTCTGAATTCAAGGTGCTTGTGGAAAATGTAATTTCTAGAACAAAATAACAGCTTGTCTTACCCATGGCCCAGCATCTGCAATTGCATAAATGAACTTGTCCAGGACTTGAAGAACAAAAGCCCAGAGGCTCAGGATAGAGGAGTGCATACCATTAGGTGCCCCGTGGTGGAATAAACAAAAGGTGGAGTGAAGACAGTTGTTTCCCTCTCTGGGCATGTGTGGTTTCTCTCAAACAGATGGCACATCCTACAGGTAACACTTACCCTGAATTCTGTCTCTCAGTGTTGGGGGTGGAAGCACTGATTGTGTCAGTAGGTGCTCATCATGAAATTGAAATCCTTACTCGTAGTGGGCAGATTTTGTAATGAGGGTAAGGTGATGCTGTGTGCAAATTTTTCAGGCTCAGTTTCTAAACTAGCAAAGAAAGGTGCATTTTTCTGAGCCAGTGAAAACAGATCACTTGCCACATGAGACATCACTGCCTTCCACAGCAGCGGCAATCTGTGTGTGTTTCTCAGGGAGTCCTGCTGCCTCCCTCATGTCCCATTGCTGCCCTGCAGGGCTCATTCTGTGAACTGCAGACCTCCTCCATCCCCTGCAGGACTCGTCCTCTCCTGGGTGGAATTTGGGGGACAGTTATGAGGTTCAGATTGTCCCGTGTCTCATGGCTCCCCTTCCGTGGGTCTCTGTGGTGATGTTGTGAGGAGAGAGATCCCCAGCAGATGGGGAGGACCCCCGATAAGACTCCCCATTCTTTGGCCAGGGAAATTACACAGTTTCAGTGGTTGTTTGTCCTTGCCTGTAAATGTAAAAAGGAAAAGAAAAAAAGAGCGACACCTGACCATTCTGGTTCAGGTCACTTTTAGATATTTTCAGTCTCAGCTTCTATACCTATAACTCAAAATTTACTTTTTTTTACACAGGGTACGTGATAGATGCTCCCAGAGGCAGGGAGTGCTGAGCGTTCTGCAGAGCTGGGGCAAGTTTTACCTCCAGCTGGTTTGTTTTGAGAGGTTCTGTGTGAAGATGCAAAAATAAAGAATCCCAAAGCAAGCTGAATCTCTGTGTGCGGTTCCTGCACTGTGGCTGTGCTGGGCAGGTGGGGACAGGGCACAGGGCTGTGTGCTCTGAACTGAGGAGCGTGAGGGGGGTCAGCCAAGGGCAAATGCCCCCCAGGGATGGCAGGGGCTGCTGGGACCCCTGGGCTGGGAGATTCCTCTTCTGTCACAGACATCTCTTATGAAAAATCCTTTCCTTAGGATTGTTCCTCCTGAGAAGCTGGGAGGCCTCAGGAACAAAATGTAAACAGTGATTATCTGCTGCTGTGGAATGCAACAGGTGCATCTGTGATTGGTCTCATGTGGGTGTTTCTAATTAATGGCCAATCAGAGTCAGCTGCCTTGGACAGAGAGTCCAAGACAGAGCCTTTGTGATCATTCTTTGCTATTCTGTTCTTAGCTTAGCTAGCCTTCTGATGAAATACTTTCTTCTATTCTTTTACTATAATTTTAATGTAATAGATATAACAAAATAATAAATCAAGCCTTCTGCAACATGGAGTCAGATCCTCGTCTCTTCCCAATCAGAAAACCCCTGTGAACACCATCACACACTCTTCCAGGGCTCAGAGGGGCTGGCTGTGCCACCCTGCAGCTCAAAAAAACCCCACCAAAACCCAAAACCAAACCACAGAACCACTTCACAAAACTGCACATGAACTGCAAATAAATGCATATGAAAACCTTAATCTGACCCCTAAAACCCCTGAGTCAAAATAATTTATGGGGCCTATAAAAATCATGAGCTCCCTAGAACAGAAAGCTCCTGTGGTGAGGCTGCTGTGGAAAACAGCAGCTTATTCCCAGATCCCCCTCACCTGGGGACTGGTAGGTCCTTGCAAAGAAGGTTAATAAGCAGATTTCTGGGCAGTCTGATTTATTCCATACGGATGCACAAATGGTGTACTGTTTAGACATGGCTATAAATGGGAAGACTAAACCAATGGAGGGGAAGCTCAGAAAGCCATGATCAAAAGTTTATCAGCTAATTTCTACTCATTCAGCACAAATGAATTCAGGCTTTTAGATTCCTTAATAATTAGCACTTTAACACATCACTGTTTCTGAAATTAGTGCGTTAATTTTCTATCTTTAGTAATGCATAGAAGCTATCAAAATAAAAGCAGAAAATCAGATGCAGAAAATGGGAAGACCTTTCCTGGCCTTGTGGCTTTTGTGTAAATATGAAATTGAGGGCTGGAAGTGATGGAGAGATCATTTGCAGGCTTTTTCTTTTTTTTTTTTTCCTCCATGGCACAGAAATATCTCAGATCAAAGACCAACATGAAAAAAGCAAAGTTGAATAAAGGCATATTAAGCCTTTTATTCAACTTAGATTTCAAATTTCAGTCATCGATGTAATATTTTGGAAAGAAACTATTTCTGCTCTGAAGCTCAAGTTTTTGATTAATGAGATATTATCAATTTTCTTTACTATTCTCTTTGAAGGAAATGCAGGTGTTTTGAGAACATCATAAACGCGATGTGTCTGTGGGAAAAGCCTTGTTCTTTATTGGTATTGATTGCTAAACGCCGATTGACATCCCCTGCAGGTCTGGGTGTTACATCAAGTGCAGATCACACTGCTCTGCACAAGAAACGCCCTTCCCTTTGTGCTCAGGGGAGGTGTGAGTGGACTATTTGGATTTAAATTTGTCTCCAGTGTGCTGTCCATGTCCTGGCATCCCCCGGGCATCCCGGGATCAGGGGGCAGGGCTCAGAGGATGGTGGGCAGCAGCAGGAGCTGTGCCATGGGAAACAAGCGTGTTTGGCAGCAATGGGTGTGGAACAGCGTTGGTGCAGCTGGATGAGAGATGCTGGAGGGCTGCAAGGCCATGCTGGGAGCTCTGTCACTTTTGTCTGGCCTCTCCTGCCCGTGGCTGTGCCTACAGAGCTGCTCTGTGCCAGCTGTGCCAGCCTGTCCCACATGTGCCAGCTGTGCCAGCCTGTCTGAGTCCCACGGGGTAGCTGCAGGAGAGATGGGGCAAGGACAGGGGAGGGCTCCTCCAGCCCCCCCAGATGAGGGCTCACCTCTACCTGGTGGGTTTTGCCATTCCCTGACTGTGCTCCATAAATCCGAAGACCAACAGTAACTGCACCTGCACACAACAGGTGGGTGCCATTAGTAACCACATCAGGTGGGTGTCATTAGTAACTACAGCAGTACCTACATCAGGTGGGTGTCATTAGTAACTATAGAAGCACCTACATCAGGTGGGTGTCATTAGTAACCACAGTACTAACGACATCAGGTGGGTGTCATTAGTAACCACATCAGGTGGACGTCATTAGTAACTACAGTAGTAGCTACATGAAGTGGGTGTCATTCCCTACATCAGGTGGGTGTCATTCTATTTGCTCCTTGCCCGGTGTGTTTCATTCCATCTGCTCCTCGCAAAGGGCACCCAGGGCACTGCTCAGTGTCAGTGTCACACCCAGGACACTGCTCAGTGTCACACCCAGGGCACTGCACAGCACCAACCCCTTGTACATTGGGACAGTTTCCTGCACAGCCCTGAGCTGCTGCAGGGTGATGCTGTTTCAGTAAGGTCTCTGCACTGCTCTTTGCAATGCAAAAGCAAAGAGAATTAGCAATTTTGCTCCCAGACCCTTGATATTAGTAACCATTCTTTGGATTTCTTTCACTCCAACACAGGCCAACACATCTCCCTTTAGCTGGCTCCCTGCCTCCTTTGTTTTCTCTATCAGGTTCAACCTTCTTTGCTCCTCATCTCCCTGTATGGCTGGTGACTGATAGAGGAGAGAATTGCTGAGCCTGCAGCCATGCCTCTTGGAATTTGTTTTTCTTTTTGGCAACTGCCACAGCCTTGCAATACTGTCACGGATGCTGATACAAGAAGGGCTGGATGAAACATGGATTTTGGATGTGTCAGAGCATGTGACCAAAGAAGAGGAAAGATGGTGCCAGGGGATGTTAGTGCTCCGTCTTTGGCAAGCCCAAGCCCCTCACAGTGCTTGGGAGCACCAACACGCCAGGGTCAGGGTGCAGTGCTCACTGCACCCCCTCCCTGGGAGCAGGCATGTGCTGCTCCTGCTGTGGGAAAGCTGAAGGGATGCTTTGCAATGCTAAATCCAACCCAACCCTCATCAACAGCAATCACAAAAATCCCAAATCCCACAAGCCCTGCTGCACCATCTACAGTTCAGGGAGAGGTTTGCCAAGTGCTGTCCATGTTGACAGTGTGCTGTACTGAGTCTTGTAGCTTTGGCTGAGGTCCTTGGTCCTTTTTTCTTACTTTCCATGTTTTTTTTCTGTGACCACAGACCACTTGGTGTTTTTTGTTCCATATCCAATCTCCCTTCCAGCTGAGGAGCCTTGGCTATCACTGCTTTCTGGAGCTGATGGCTATCTAAACAGCACACCTGGTAGCTGAAGGACAATGAGCTGTGCCTTCCCCAAGCAGGGCAGGTTGGTATGCTTTGGGCTGCAGCCAACATTGTGTTCAGAGTGCTTCTGTTGTGACACAAGCAGCTTGAGGTAAGAGAGTCCTGGTCTTTGTGGTGAAAGAACCTCCAAACCTTTTGCTTGAGCCAGATTTCAGGGCAGGAGAATTGGTTCTGTTTTGTTCTCTGGAAGTTCAATGTGTTACTTGGCAAAGGCCAGTGTAAGAGGGAGTATGAGGTGTGGTTCTGGGGTGCTGATTGTGGAAAGTTTTTGGAATGTTGGGGGCAAGATAGATGATGGACTTTGGACCTGGTTAACAAAAGAGATTTGATAACAGGATGCCTTGGCAAAAGGAAATGCAACTTTGAAAATTAGACCTGGATTGCAAGAGATTAAATCAAATGGGTTTACCAGAAAAAGAAAATCCCATTAAACTCTGCAAGGCAGAGATGTTGTTATATGCATAAGCCTGTGTATGTGATTTTAATCTAATCATTGTAGTACACACTACTAGTCTCCCTGCAATAATATGGAAGTGTTTGTATCCCCAATGAAATGGGATTCTGGTCACTGAGTCAGTCTCTCCATCTCTCTCCATTGACAACAGAAGATCACTACCTTCCCCCCAAATCTGACCCACCTGTCCTGTACCTCTTGTCTCTTGGCCCCCAGCTCCTGTGCCCTGAGCTGTCTCACAGCCTCCAGGGGTTTGTGAGAGGCTCCTGAGGTGTGTGTGCTGCAGGCTGTGGCTGACAGCCAGGTGTGGCAGCGCTGGGTCACAGGGCATGAAGGCAGGGGCAAAGTGATGCCAGTCCAGGGGATGCAGTGACTCAAGTCTGCCCAGTACCGTGGCAGAGCTCGTTTCACCCGTGAGTTCAGGGTTGTGCCAAGCCCTCACCCTGCCCATTAATGTGCAGTTCTCCAGCAGTGCCTCCTTCTAGCTGTGCCCTGCAGTGTGACAGAGGTGCACAGACACTCGTGCATTGTCACCCTGGGTGCATTGCAGGGTCAGCAGCCTGGCTCCCCCTGAGCTGCCTGTGCTGGCAGAGCTGGGTGACAGCCTGGGGACACGCTGCTGTCCTCGCTGAAGAGCTGCCACTTCAGAGAGATGCTTCAACACAGCACTGACCCCTGACTGCTGAAGGCATGAGTCAGTAAGGAGCCAAAAATAGCTGTATTTGTAAAACTGGCCTTCTGGAAGTTCACCTCCCCTCCGTGCCGGTTTCCTTCTCCCTGTACCAGCTGCAAAGGAGTTTCTACTGATATGGTCCTGTCTTGGAGTAACCGTATCAGATTTTTTAAATTAGCTTTCTGGAACACTTGGAACTTTGTGGATTCGTGTCCCATGGGTAAACCACACACTCCCACAAATACGTGATAAGAGTAATGTTTCTACAATTATTTTCAGAGATAATTGGAAATGGCTTTCACTGACATTTGAAGTTCCTTGCAATGCCCAAAAATCTGAATGTATGGCACACCTGTGCTGCAAAGTGTTGCTGAAATACCATATCAGTGTTTTTTTCTGGAACAAAGCTTCCTGCTATGTTCAGTGAGACTGAAGGAGCAAATTGTTGCTTTGGCTTTTATGGCAGTTCAAGAAAGCCCTCAAAAGGACCAGAAAACTAAGGTTAATGAAGAAAGTGAAGGTTAAACTTCCTTGAAAGCATTTTCTGACTGAAATCCAGTCTCAATTTTTTAAATTCTTTGCAAGAATGGGCTTTAGCTGACCTCTTCCTCCCTATCTTAGAGTATATTAGGGATGTGATGCTGTGGTGTCTGCTCTGGTTTATCTGGCTGCCTGTCAGTGCAGTGTTGCTCACAGGGCTTGGGAAGCATTTTTATTTTGTGAATTGTACAATAGGCCAGCACTGGGCAAAACGGGCTGCTTATTGCCTGATGGAAATGTTGACTCCATGAGAGCTACACCAGGGCTTAGACCAGTCCATTACCTTTCCTAGGCAATTCTTTTTCATTTCTCACATATAAACTTTTCTGAGATGCATAAGAAGCAGTGGATTTACAAAAAAAGATAAACTTGTTCTCAATTTATCAGCAGTGTATGTGAGACTCAGTCTCCTGTGTGGGCTCCCTGTGCATCCCCCTGCTCTGGCACAGACCCCCAGGACCTGCAGGGGGGTCTCTACTCTGGCACCTGGAGCACCTCCTGCCCCTCTGTCTTGATTTGGAAAGCCAGGAGTCTGCTAAGGAAGGCAGGAGCCTCCCCTGAAATAGAGAATGTGAACCCTCCCTACCCCTCCCAACTGCTATAAATTTGAAATTAAGGGGCTCTCAGGCAAAAATATGGGAGCAGGAAATAACAGTTCTTTAATAGGGAAAGGAGAAAAATAAAAAGATGACATAAACAATGCAGTACACTAGAACAACACCGCCAGAGTCAGAACCCAGCCTGACACCCTGTGGGTCAGGGTGCTGCCAGCAGTCCCATTGGAATTGTGGCTCAGCACTCCTGCAGTGTCAGGGCTGGTTCTGCTGGAGCAGGATCCTGGAGAAGGGTGCAGTCTCTTCCTCTGGAGATCCAGGGGAAGGAGAGGCAGCTGCTGTTCCTCTGGGGAATCCAGTGGAGAAGCCGTGCTGGTGTTCCAGAATCTCCAGATTATATCCAGGTAGGAATGCTTGGCTCCTCCCTCTGGGCTCACAGCTCCCAATGGGATGCTGTAGTTCTTATCAGCCATGCAGGGACATTCAATGGCTGTTATCAGCAGGTGTCCCCTCCCGAGGGAGGAGTGATTGGGGTCACTCAGAGAGAGAGATAAAGCAAACTGCCCACTTGACAAAGGTAATCTGCCATACAGATGGTAATTGAAAACATCTCGCATTGCAATCTTCGACACCCTCCTGCAGAGACCTGGGGGCTGCAGAGCTCATGTTCCCCTCACGCATTCCACTTGAATGCCAGTGCTGCCACTGCACTGGAGTTTTTTCCCTTTTCCATTTTGTTATTCCCCATTGTGATGGGCTCAGCCCTGGCCAGCTGCGGGTCCCTCTTGAAGGTGCTGGCATTGAGTCCCCTGGACACGGGGAATTTTCTGGCAGCTTTTCACTGCAGCCACCCTGCAGCTCCCCCACTTCCAAAACCTTGCCATGCAAACCCCAAACTGTAGTGAAAAGAATTTTATTTAAAATTACTTGGCGATTTGACTGGGGATAAGAGCATTATGAAATTCATTTGAATTTGGGGGGTGAGAGGAACTTAAGGAATCAATTTAAACTTTTCTGTTGAATGTAAACATTGTCAAATCTCCATAACAACTTTTCACTAGCTCTGTCACATATTGGATAATCAAATCAGGAATGTTAAATTACATATTTTTGTAGAAATAATGTGCATGGAAATTGAATAGATTTTGGGCAGTTTTATGTTACTAGTAATAAAATATGTTGGGGTTTTTTTATCACTGCAATACCTGAAAATGTAGGGAAAAAAAAGTAGAGGTGCCCTTAATTAGAGCTGAGTGATCTGTTGTGTTCACTGGGCTGGGTTTGGCTGGTACAGCACACCATCCCCATGCCTCTCCTGCTCAGGACCTGCCTGTTTGGGGTTACTCCAGTTCTGTACCCAAGCACTATGAAGTGAGTGTGCAGGGAGGGAATCACAGTCACATCCATTGCAGTGTTCCTCAATAATTCACAGTGGGGGAGGCCCGTGGACTGCAGCCCTCAAACCCACCAAGCTGAAGAGCCTGTTTCAGTTTGATGCTGGCCCTGCTTTAAATGGCACTGGGGAAGTGGAGAGTAGGACAGAGAGGCTGATGCCAGAAGGGTGGCATTCACTCAGAAAATAAAAAAGCCTAATTTCATTCAGTTGTGCTTTTGTGTTGATCCACTCAGAAAGAAGGGGAAAATCAAATAATCTTTGTCCCAAAGATGCTCAGTGTCACACTAATGGGTGCTGCAGGTGTATTTCAGTCAGAGGTAACTGTGAGACATTCGCCCAGTGTCATTTGCTGCATAGACAAGCCCGGGGCTCCAAGTGCCTTCTGTGTTTTATTGAGCTGTCCCACACACCAGTGGAGCTCTGTCAGTGTGCTGGACTTGAGAAAACTCTCACAAATTGTTTATAAACCCTCTGCCTTGAGAGCAGTAGCTGTCCTTCACTGCTGTGTCATCTAGAGCAAATGTTTCTGTAAGGCTGTTATGGTACTCCTGTTCCATTTACAGGGGAATTGCACTTCCTCTTTTTTGGTGTTTGTCTTAAATATTTCACATCTAAGAACGCAAATGCAGCGAGAAATCTCTGGCTGATGGATTCCTTGGGCAGCACTGCAAGGCTTTTGGCATGGAGATGTTTTCATTCCACAGCATTAATCTTGCAGTATACTCAGCTTTTGGAAGTTTATGTGGATCCTATACCACCAAAATGGACTTTACTTCTCTGACATAACAAAAGTAAAAAATCTATTTTAGAATAGGATCCAAAGGAATTTCTCTGGTGCTCTGGGAGTTGGCACCTTGTCTTCCAGTTATTCTGCTCTAAACTGGAGCACAAAACACTTCTGACAGGCATTGCAGCTGGGATTATCTGAATGATAGAGTATGTTATTGGAGAGGTTCACAACAATTTTTAAAACTTTTTTAATGCTTATTCTACCTGTATCTCCACAGAAGTACAAAGGCTTAATGACCATGGACATGGAAGCACATTTTTCTTCTGTATCCCATCATTTTAGCAACCTGCAGTATAATTGCTCAGTTAAACACTGAGTCTGTGCAAACTAAATGCCACATTGCTACTTCCACACCTGAATGTCTGTTTTAAAGGCACTGACCTTTTGGTATCCAACCTTTACAAAGTGGTGCCTTGTAGTACCACTTACTTAGCTGCTACTTATTTCATCGCTTTCACTTCCTTCTCCTTCTTAGGTAGAATTTAAATACCCCCTTTTAGTTTTATTTCTGGAGAGAAAAGATTGAATTTTATGGTTGTAACAGCTAGACTTAGTTCACTGGAGTAAGTGTAGGTTGTTCCAGTGGCAGCAGTGCTGGACGGGGTTTAACACCAAATCAGTCCCCCCAGTGCTGGGGCTGGGGGCAGAAGCCTTTGCTACAGGACATGTCCCTGACTGAGGGGAGCAGGGCAGTGATGAACCCCTTTAAACATCTCTCTTGCCACTTTCTGTGCTCCCAGGGCCAGTGTGGGGTTCCTGGTCTGTGGATGTGGGCACAGCATCCTCATGGAGTGGGAGAGTGGAAGGGGCACTGGGGTGGCCTTTGCTGCATCCTGAGGGAGCAATTTCCAGTGTCCCCCTGCCCCTTGCTGCCATTCTCTGCCCAGCCAATCTCTGAGACCTCCACTCCTTCCCGAGGTCAGTTAACCGGTGCAGGAGCCACCAGGAGCACAGACTGCAGCAGAGCAAACGTGAAAGGATTTGGAGCTCAATCTCCATCCACTGAGGGCCTGAGGAATGGCTGTGCTGCTCAGCCTGCTGCAGGTACCTGGGGGCTGTGGTGTCCTGCCCAGCGTGTGGTTCTGCTCCCCTGTGACCCTCAGTGTGCTCCCATAGCGACTGCTCATCTGCATGGTGACAACAAGGCACCCCTTCTGTCCCCACGACTGGATGTCCAGGCAGGGAAACCTGCCCAGGTCGCTCAAGGTGAGTGGGTGACTGCTTTAACATTCCCTCGGGGTAAATGAGGCACTGGAGACAGGACAGGCAGTGCCTGTGAAGGATTCTGCTTTTGGAGGAGGACGGCAGTGCTGCTCAGAGGTTTCCAGGTCCTGAGAGCTCACACCATGGCTGCAGGATCCAGCTGGAAACAGGCACTGTCACTGAGCCTGGCTGGCCATGCCATCACTGCTGGGCTGCTGTCCCTGCAGGACAAGGTGATCTGGGGGAACAAAAGGACACACAGTGAGAGCAGCACCCCCTTTGCTGGCACAGACCCAGCAGTGCAGCTGTGGGTTGATCTGGGGTTGTCTGCTGTGACAGGAGAGCAGAGACTGGCCAGAGGCTGGCCTGTCCCTCCTGGCTGTGACGGGAGAGCAGAGGCTGGCCTGTCCCTCCTGGCTGCCCGGTACTGGGGCTGCAACCCTGCTGCCAGGGGTCTGTGCCCCTCACCTGCACCAGACAGACAGACAGACACACAGACAGACACCACCAACAGGGTCGGGTCTGTGCCCCTCACCTGCCCCAGACAGACAAATAGACAGACAGCAGCCACCGGGCCACTGCCAGGGCAGGTCCCTCCTCCCTGGTAGGGACCTGAGGAGCTGGGATCATCTCCTGTACTCGAGGGACTGGGAGCATCTCCTGTACCCGACAGACGGGGATCATCTCCTGTACCCGAGGATCGGGATCATCTCCTCTGCACCACGCGCGCTCTGCCGGACCCCGGGCCGGGGAAGCGACAGCAGATGGCACTCGTGACATGTCACAGGCGGAATCTCTGCAGGGAAATGCGGTTCCTGCGGTGCGCTCGGGCTGGCCCCGCTGTTCTGGCGGCAGGTGCGGGAGTTTGGGATGCAGGGTCCGAGCAGGGGCTAAGGGGCACAGCCTGGTGCTCGCACATCGGGCACACCGCTCATTGCCGCCTCCGAGAGCTCCCGGGAGCGCTCACGCTTCCCGCCTGGGATATATTCACTCAGCAAGAAAATCCGTCCGTGCCAAATGTGTAAACCGCCAATCACTCGTTTTTAAAAATTTAAAAGTTTAATAGTAATAAAATTGTTATAAAAACAGTAATACAATTAGAGTAATGATAATTTGGACAATTTGAATTAGGACAATATGAGGCAAAAAATACAAAGAGTTACAGATGTCCAGGTACCTTTTTCTGGGCAAAATAAGCCCGAAAAGGACACCCGTTAACAAAGGATTAACCCTTAAAAGCAACAGCCTGTTGCATATTCATACACCTCATCCATGATATGTAAATTACTTCTGGAACAGACATCAGGGAGAACACCAGTATTAAATGCTTAGTGATGACTAAATAAGTTATTTACAAATATTTAAGGCTCGTGGAAGACACGTATGTAACAACTCAGAATTTAAAACACTTACATACAATTTTTCAGGTGCTGCACTCCCATATTCCCTGCTCCACAAGGACAATAGGGTGTGTGCTCTGTGTAACTCAGCTCTGCTGAAATACCTGTGGGGCTCCTGAGAACCTTCTACCACTAATACCTCAGAAAGACAATTGCTAATCCTCTGAAAATAGGCTTTACCTGAAATTACAGGACAATTAGAACACTAGAATCCTGTGTGTAAGCAGACATAGCTGTCTTGCTCTTTGAAGATTAGTGCAATCTTTATAAGCCAACTGTTAATACCCCAGTGAAATATTTACTGTTTTGCTCACGTACTTCAGGGAATTTGTGACTTTCATGGGCCCAGTGTTCTTCCTCCAGGGCTTGTGGAGGACAGAGCAGTGCAGCTCTGCTGCTGTACCCCTGATTTACTGAAATGAAAGCCCTGAAATGCCGTGTGGCTTGGGCAAAAATCCTGTGGCACAGCAGGGGCAGAGACACAGGGACACTCTGCTGGCCCCATGGCCCCTGACCCAGTGCACAGAGGGCAGTTAAGGGATGAAGGACAGTCAATTTTCAATGACACAGGGACACTGCTGGCCCCATGGCACCTGGCCCAGTGCCCAGAGGGCAGGTTAAGGGATGGACAGGAGGACAGTCAGTTCTTTAATGAGGGCACCACCACTGCCCAAACCAGTCCCTCCCCACCCTGCTGGACACCCAAAGAAGGGTGCTGCATGCCAGCCCCTTCTGAGCCTTTTGCTGGAGCACTGGGCCTGGCAGTGCCCAGAAGGATCCCTGCAAACAGGAGAGAGCCCTGCTGTGTCCTTTCAGCCTGGAATTGCAGTGAGGCTGAGGATGAGCCTGACTGGCATTGTCTGACCTCCAATGCACATCCCCAGGGGTGTTTCTTTGGCACCCTCAGTGTCCAGGGAAGCTTGCCGGGTGCTGGTGTGGCAGGGTGAGCCAGGAGGATGGCGGTGGGTGGCATTTGATTACCAGAAAGGTCTGGAGTGTGCTTCAGGGAGAGCAGCTCCGCTCTGACCTGATGAAGGGCAGCGTCCAGGGCTCCCTGCCTGTGAACACAAAGGATGGCTGGCTCTGTGACAGCAGTTCCATGAATGGCTGTGGGATGCATCTCTCTGCACAAAACACCCTCGTCATCCATTGAGCTGTATTTGTGTCCCGGGGTTTTTGTGCACACTGTCATCCATGCTATCATTTGTGAATGGAACAGCCATGGACAAGGCTCTGTGGTTACAGGTGGTTAGAGGGTGGTTTTAGGGTGGTTTTAGGGTGGTTATAGGGTGGTTAAAGGGTGGTTGTAGGGTGGTTATAGGGTGTTGCCTGCTTGTAGCCCATGGCTGACGCATCCCTCTCCCCCTCCAGGGCCCACAGTGGCTGAGCACAGCTGCAGGGATGAAGGCCAGGTCACCTCAGGGGGCTGCACACTCAATGATTCAGATCCTGGGCAGCTCTGGGGCTGTCCCATGGCTGGGGAACTGCTCCCCATGGCCCCTCCTGTGTGACGGTGCTCACAGGGGGCCCAGGATGAGAGAAGAGACGAGGCTCTGACTCCATGTTTCAGAAGGTTTGATTTATTATTTTATGATATATATTAAAACTATACTAAAAGAATAGAAGAAAAGGATTTCATCAGAAGGCTGGCTAAGAATAAAATAGGAAAGAATGATAACAAAGATTTGTGGCTTGGCTCTCTGTCCGAGCCAGCTGACTGTGATTGGCCATTGATTAGAAACAACCACATGAGACCAATCCCAGATGCACCTAATGCATTCCACAGCAGCAGATAACCCTTGTTTACATTTTGTTCCTGAGGCCTTTCAGCTTCTCAGGAGGAAAAATCTTAAGGAAAGGATTTTCCATAAAAGATGTCTGTGACACTCCTGTGTCTGGGGATTTCTGCCCACCCTGAGACCTGCCTGACCCACACCTCCCCAGGGCTGCACTGGGGGAAGGCAGCCCTGAACACCAGGAAATGTCCCTGTCTCTGGGATTGTACCACATGGGGATTCTTTCAAAATTATATTTGTTTCTTCTTCCAAACACTGAGGGTTAATCAAGGGGAATCAAAATATTCATCCTCCCCTTTTTGTCTGTTTTTTAATTCTCCAAAAGAACCATTCAGAAATCAAAGGAAATCCTTGCCTGGAAGAATTTCTTTCCTGTGCATTTGAAAGCTTTGTCTGTAAGGATTCAATTTTGTCAGCAGCTTCAATGACATCTTAAAACTCATTTCCTTGGTATGAAATGAGCATTTTAAAATCACAGCTAGCAGGTTAAAAATGGTTCTGTGCATTGTTCTTTTGGTATCCTTCCCACAGGTGTAGGAGGGCAATAATAAATTTGTAGATTGAGGCACTCATGAACTATAGCAACAGACACAAGACGGAGCAGCAGAGGTGCTGTCCCACACCTGCTGCCACCAAAGATAAAAAATGGAATAATTTACTGTTATTACAACTTGCGCCACATGAAACCAGGGGAGAATGAGCTGCTCAGTGGGTTCTCAATCCCTGGTGCCCTGTGCTAAGGATGTAAGGAAGGCAGAGGGTTCAGAGGCAGCCCCTGAGCAGCTGGGAGGCTGTCTTGGTTTGAAAGCCAGGAGTCTGCTAAGGAAGGCAGGAGCCTCCCCTGAAGTGGAGGATGTGAACCCTCCCCACCCCTTCCAATTGCTATAAATTTGAAATTAAGGGGCTCTCAGGCAAAAATATGGGAGCAGGAAATAACAGTTCTTTAACAGGGAAAGGAGAAAAATAAAAAGATGAAATAAATAATGCAGTAAACCAAACCAGCACTGGCAGGATCAGAACCCAGCCTGACACCCTGTGGGTCAGGGTGCTGGCAGCAGTCCCATTGGAATTGTGGCTCAGCACTCCTGCAGTGTCAGACCTGGTTCTGCTGGAGCAGGATCCTGGAGAAGGGTGCAGTCTCTTCCTCTGGAGATCCAGGGGAAGGAGAGGCAGCTGCTGTTCCTCTGGGGAATCCAGTGGAGAAGCCGTGCTGGTGTTCCAGAATCTCCAGATTATATCCAGGTAGGAATGCTTGGCTCCTCCCTCTGGGCTCACAGCTCCCAATGGGATGCTGTAGTTCTTATCAGCCATGTAGGGACATTCAATAGCCTAACCCAGAGCAGTGCCCCCCTGTCCAAGGGCTGCCGAAGGACAGAGCTGGGGCACTGGCAGGATGAGGCAGGGTGTCCCTGTGCCCTGGCATGCAGAGCTGGGTGTGCAGGGTGTGACAGGCAGGTGCCCTCAGTGCCACGGGGAGCTGGGTGCTGGCACTGAGGCTGGAAGGACACATTGACAGCTGAGCCTGGAGCTCCTGTCTCTTTGATCCATAACAGGAATGGTGGCAATGTCAGAAATAGTTTCAGTTGGAAATTTTAATGTACATAAAATCAAGACTATTTTGAGAGTAGAAATAAGAGCCTCTCTATTCATAATTTTTCTCCCATGAGTGCCTCTCTGCTTATTTCCTATTTGCATGGGATTATTGTTAGTAGCCTTAGTGTACAAATAACATCTCCACTGTCTTTCCTGACACATAAATATCTACTTTGTCTACTTTTGAACTAAGGAGAATTACTTTAGGAACTCTTAAACAGTCTTTAACATCTACTGGGAAATTCCGATTTGACTTGCAGTATAAGTGTCTCACTGGTCCCTTAGCCCAGGGCACAGGTATGGGAAGGGTTACACCACACACTCCAGCTCTGTGTTTGTCTCCTGGAAGTGCATTTCCATATTTTGTGGGCTCCAGCTGAGAAGCATCACTCAGCCTTGCTCAGGGAGGATTTACACTCCAGCACCATGGAAATGGCCATAGGCAATGAGCAAGTTTCAATAAAGCAGTTTTCTGCTGTTGTCTGTTGATTTAAACTGCAGTATTAAATGAAGAAATCACCTAGTAAATTCATTTATTAGTTCATTCAGAATAAAATAAGAAAATATGTCAGTGATTAATTTGCCTGGAAAGATAATCAGAGACTCTTCAACTGGAGCAGGCAGTCTGGGCAGTGTCCTTAAAGTTAATGGTCTATCAAGTGAGGCAATGGGAGCCTGTGCAGCCTCAGCGGCTGTCAGCATTCTCTGCTGGTGTTGTGCAGCAAGAGGCACCAAAGGAATGCTGATTTCCTCTGAAAACCCTTTGCAGCCCTCCCCAGCTTCCTACAGGCTTCACCTGTTGCCCACCACCCCTCTGCAGATCATGAGGCTGTTGCAGGATGAATGAACAATTCAATTTCCTCACAATTGTTTGGAAAAGCTGGTCTGTGCAGTGTGAACATGTGAGCCTGACTGTGTGGCTGCTCCCTTGGAGGATGCTGGGTGGTCGAGAGAAAGGAGCTGAGCCAGGGCTGGGGACACTGCACTCTCTCCCAGGTGGAACAGCCCGTGCTCTGCTGTGCCTGTCTGCTCCATGCCAAGGAGTAAAACATCCTACGGCATTAGACGAGCCTTGGTTCTGAATTAGTTCAGTTCTTACTCCAGAGCTGAGGGATGAAAACATGACATTTTGAAATGCAGAATATCCTACAGATATAGCACCAAGCGAACAGAGTGTAAAATGAAACAAAATGCTATATAAAATACTATATAAAATACTATACACACCAGGAGCAGCAAGTGGGTACCCCACAGGCTGGGTGCAGCCCACCAAGCAGCCTGGCCTGGCCCTGCACTGGGATCCCAGTGACAGGGATGGCCAGCATACGAGAGCCTCGGCTGTGGGGACCAGGCCAGCTGCCTCTGTGAGGGATCCCCAGCCCCTGTGGGTTCCCATTTCCCATCCTCTCCACTGATTCCTGCTGAAACTGCTGACTCTGTCTCCCACTACCTGATTCCTTTGCCCCCTCTCAACTGTGCTTTTGTCTCAGCTGAAGCTCATCAGCTTGCACAAAAAAATTATGAACAGACTCCTGAGCTCCAGTGTCTGAAGAGACTTGAGACTCTCAGAAAAGATCAACGTGTACAAGTGCTTTTGCCTCAGAAAAATCCAATGGACAGTGCCTAAAATCCTGTAAAACCTTTGAAGTAGAAAATGCAACCTCTGCAGCCTCTCTTCCCTCTGCCACACAGGTCAGAATGGACACACCAGGTCTGGTTTTGCCAGTTCCTCTCAGGCAGACTCAGCAGCCCTGACTGGGTCTCTTCAGTTCACATTCCTGCACTGCACTTATCCAGTCTGCTTTTTAAATCTCCATTTCTGATCACGGTAATGTAAAAGGCTATGTTCTGCATATTATTCTCAAATAGTAACAATAATAAAAATTCCTGTTTAAACAAACAAACAAACCCCCTGAAAAAGTGGCGTTTTGAAAACCCCCCATTTGTTTGTTCTCTGTAATGCACCTTTTCCCATAAGAGTTAAAAGGTTTTTAATTATCTTCTTCAATGTCCACAGTTCAATTGTTTTTCTCAAGGCCACCCACCATTTTGCACATGGAGAGAGGAAAGTGCAGCTTGTTCTCTAGAGCTATGCTCTGCTCCTGCCTTTCTGGGAAACCTCGGGCAAGCTGCACGTTTTGGACAACAACAGCAGATTTCCAGGAATGTTCCAGGGAGCACACTCTCACAGGGAAGCCAAGCCTGCAGGCTGGGGCTGGGGTCAGCGGGAGCACGGCAGGGATGGGTTCAGCCCTTCACAGCCCCTTCAGTGCCCCTGTGCACCCCATGGCAAGGCCCCCGGGTTTGGGGTGGCCACAGAGACCTGATGTGGGTGACAGGGACATGATGTGGGCTCACGGTGCCCTGGGCAGCACCTGCTGGGGATGGCAGCACCTGTAGGAGCATCAGGGGGTAGGATGGTTGGGATGGACAGAGATGAGAGATCTCTGCAGCCTGGTCTGGAACTTGTGGTTTATTGCAAAGGGCCTGGGCGCAGGGCCCTGCTGGGAGCTGCCAAACACAGCTCAGAGCAGGCTCAAGAGAAGAGAGGGGGAGAGAGGATGAGAGGGTAAGAGAGTAAAAGTGTGAGAGAGTAAAAGGGGTAAGAGCGTAAAAGGCAAGAGCTAAGAGACAAGAGCTAAGAGAGCGAGGTTCCCGTTACAATACCATAAATCTTCTTCTGTGTCGAATATTCTAATTCTCACTAACCAATCTAGTACAAGACACAAATCCTATAGCATTTACATACAGCCTATAAGAATCATTACATTACCACACTGTGTAACATTTTAAACCCTAAAAACTCCTCTTTGGCCCCTTCCACCAAGCTGTAGGGTCTGCTCTGACCCTTGGGCCTGTCTGCAAGCAGAGGGTGTTGTTCCATCAAAAGGGGATGTTTTCCAGTTGTTCAGTAACTGAGGGATCTCAAAGCTTGCTTTCATTTCAATCTCGCTCATAGTTTCCATATTCTCAAAATCTTTTGCCAGGCAACCATATTTATAAGGCTTTCCTGTTTCATCTTCCCCAACAAGCACCTGCTGGGGGTGGCAGAGAGGTACCTGCTGCCCCTTGGATGGCATCCTGCCCAGGCTGAGCTGGTGCAGAAATTCCCCTGCTGAGGGAGCTCTGTGGATGTTTTTAGCAGAAGTGATGGTGCAGTTGAGGTGTGCTATGGAGAGGGTTGAACACAGTGCCCGGTTCTGGCTGGAGGAGCCCTTGGGATGGGGCTGGGTGTGGGGCAGTGGGAGCTGGGCTCTGCTGCCTCTGCCCCTGCAGCTCCCAGGACAGGAGAGACAGTGACACAGCCCTGCTCTGGGAATTCTGCCTAGGAATCCTGCCCAGGACCTGCCCTAGGGACAGACAGTGACACAGCCCTGCTCTGGGAATCCTGCTCTGGGAATCCTGCTCCAGGAACTGCCCTGGGAACAGCAGCCCTGCTCTGGCTCCAGCTGCCCTGGGAACAGGAACAGCAGCCCTGCTCTGGCTGCAGCTGCAGTGGAACAGGAGCAGCAGTTTTCTCTGCCTCCAGCTGCAGTTCTGGCCTTGGGCTGGGGCTGCCCATGGCCCATGCTCTTACACACTGCCCCAGTCCATCACACCTTCCACCTGGTTATTCCCTTCCCTCATTAACCAACCAGAACCTCTCATTTCCAGCTGGAATATTATTCTTTTGAGGCCAAATATCCAATCCATCTGCCTTCAGAGGTGTATCTGTAGGCCAGCTGCCCCCTGGGTCTCCCCTTGTTCATTATTTCCTGCTGTCAGTGCTCCTGGGCTCTCCCCACCCCACCAAGAGAGCAATGGTGACCTTACCTGACCAACTGGATTTAATCTCCCCAGAAGAATCTCTTCAAGTTCTTGTCATGTAAAGCACAATATTAAAACATTTCAGAAATGCACAGTGGCTCAGTTGAATGGCAACCTTTTTCCTTAATCAGAAGCTCTCCTGCTTTGCTTCAACATGCCATGCTCATTGCAAGAACAAAAGGACTGCCACTGGAATAGCCCAGCTTTTCAATTTCAAACCATCTGCATCATACAGAAAAAATGAAATGCTCAGCACACACAAATACTGTGCAGAACTAAATGATACAGTCCATTTCACTTTCCTTCATGGTTCTCTGACTTATTGGCTTTTAAGTAATGGATAGTCCAACATCAAAAGCTCCACTCAAATAAGACAAACAAACACTTAAAGCACACATTACACATGGCATTCCCAGCCATCTGTAAAGGTTGATCTCTAAAGAATAGAGAGGGAGATTGTTAAATTCTTCATCTAAACCAGAGCACAGAGCATCAGTGGGGGAGATGTTCAAGCACTGCTCAGGTGTCTATGGGAGAGTATCTTTATTTGATGACCAAAGTCAGGAGAGACTGTGCTGAAAGCCCTTAAAAACCACGGTAACCTTTCAGCCCTGTCCTGCTTTTTCCCCCATTACTATTCAGCTACCCTGAAGACTAGCAGGCAGTCTCTTCTATATCACAATTTCTGGTATTTCATCTCCTGTAGCTCTGCCTGCTCCTTGCTCTCCCCTTACAGGTGACCCCTTCAAGCAGGTCCTTTGGAGGATCCTCTTCATCTCCTTGTCACCTTTTGGGGAGCAGTGTGCCCCGTCCAGCCTTTCCCCCTCAGCCCTGTGAAATCTCTCCTTCAATCCCTGTCCTGGAGCCCGTGTTCCTGTCACATGGAGCACGAGCTGCTTGTCCCGTGCAGAGGGCTGCTGGCCCCAGTCCCCACTGTGCCACTGCCTCGCCAGTGACATCTGAGTTCCCATCTCAGATGGCTCCCGAGGGCAGCCAGCGGCACCACTGCCAACTTTTCACACAAACCTGGAATTCTCCTCAGCTCAGGCTGTGTGTTCAGCAGGACTCAGGGAGAACCTTCATTACCTGGCTCTGCATCTGCCCCCGGGCCTCTTTCTACCCCACAGCATTACAGAATCACAGAATAGTTTGTGTTGGACTGGAGTCCCCTTTCTCCCCAGCACAGCACCACCACCAGAGCACATCCATCCTGGCAGAGCTGCTGTTTCTGCCTCCCTGGGTGTCCCACAGGTGTTCATTGCCATCCACACTCACATCAGCTTCCAGCTGCTATCAAAGCAGGCATGAGTCAGCCAAGCGCTTTCGAGGAACTCCCCTTCTTTATTCTTACTCCTTAGCACAGCTGTGTTGTGGCTTTGGTTATGGTTTAGTGTCTGAATTTGCAGAGAAACTCTGTTAACTTGTCTGAAGTGAAAGGGATTTGAATTTAGAGTGTACTTTGGAATGTATTCCTTTGCTTTATCTTTGTCCTCCTCAGTTGAATTCAGCAGCTTCACTTGATTCCTCTGATGCCTTGAAACTTGAGTAGGTCCTGTGGAGAGCTTTTCCTGGAACTATTGTCCTACACAATAAGTATTGCAAGCATTAATTACACAGCACATCCCACAAACTCCTGGTTTACAGCATGCTGTCTTTTCTCAAGATACAAGTGATTTTTTTAAAAATTGAACTCGTATTGGTGTGGAGTAGTTTATCCTACACGTACCACTCGTTCCCATGCCTCTGAGTCAGGCTGTGCCATTAGAACTTTTCTATCGTGTGTCTTCCACCCAAAGGGCCAAACCTCCTGTAGCTCTGCAGAATTTCAGGTGTCTGCAGCCTGATGTGCCTGCTCTTGGCAGAGGGGCACAAACATTCCCATGCTCCTGCCGTTAGGAAAATTGATTCACTGTGCCAGAGGTTTATGTCCAAAAAGGAGACAGATGAATCCTGTAACTTTATTTGAATAAAGGGAGAGGCCATGGGCATTTCCCAGGAAGTTTCTCAAATTGCTGGAGGATGCAGCCTCCTTTTTATCCTAATTTTTCAGCTACATTTCCCTCTCTCTCTCCCCATTGACTGAGGTACTTGGGAGGTAGAGACTTCCCAAATTGCCTAATACAGTGCAGAGCAGCAGATGGAGCTGCTGCAGCCTGTCAGGGTGTTTGGGAGCTCTGCCTGGCTGTGCTGGCACTGAGCTGCAGCTGCTGGGTGCAGTGCCTGCTGCTGCCTCTGCAGAGTGCTGGGGTTTCTATGTGAGCCAGCTCGGGTGCCCTGTCACTCTGGTCACTCTGGTCACTTTGGTCACCTTGGTCACTTTGGTCACTTTGGTCACCTTGGTCACTTTTTGGTCACTTTGGTCACTCTGGTCACTTTGGTCACTTTGGTCACTTTGGTCCCTTTTACACCAGCCCAGGACTCTGCCTGCAGCCCAGCATGGAACCAGCACAAAAACTCTGCCCCCATGAGCCCTGCTCTGCTCAGAACCTGCTTGCAGAGGGACACCGTCGTGCAGGAGCCCTGATGGGGCAGAGAGGCCCCAGAGCCCACACGGGGTGGCAGCCACAGGGACCCTGGTGCTGTGGGGACAGCTTGAGCCCCCAAAAGCTGTGTCAGGCTAGCCTGGGAGGTGTTGGAGCGAGGGCAGCTGATGTACAACCCGTTTCCTTGTCCTTGCAGGCTTTGCAGACAGTGGTGAGGATCCGGCTGTAGCTCTGTCAGTGCCATGAGCCAGCATGTCCAGCTCCTCTTGCTGGCTCAGGCCTTTCCTCACAGACTTCTCTGCTTTTTGTGTTTCCCTCAGGGACCTCAGGGCTCAGGGTGAGATCCTTTGGTGCCCCCCAGATTGTGACCAGCAGGAGCCCTGCACAAGCAGCCAAGCAAAGCAGTACATCCTGGTGTGAAACCAGAGGGATGGGATAAAACGAGAGGGAGGACATGGACATTGTAGCCATTGCATTTTTAGGACAGATTTGCCCTTTCCTTCAGTGACAGAATTTCCTTGTGTGTGTATGTGTGGACTTGTAAAACTCCAGCCCTTGGACTCAAAATATGACTAAATAAGGACAAGTGCTGAGTGTTTTATATCACAGAGTCCTGAGCTGCTGGCAACAGCTGTCATGTAGTGTAATTAAAGGAAACGTGTTGCCTGGAGTATTAATTAACAGACAAGTAATAACAGACAAGTAATCAGCAGCATACCTGCACACCTGAGCTCCTCAGTCCCATTGCAGAAGTGCAGGGGCTGGCCACTTATCTTCCAGCAGCTGTGCACATCAGGGCACTGCAGTTCTCCCTCATTTTCTGAGTTTCATTAAAGGAAGTTTAGTGAACAAATCTCATTTGAAGATATGCCAGCCATCTAAAACATACCCTGCTTTCACTGAGTGCATGGAAATTAATTATAAAACATCCATGTAGAGAGGGGATGTAGGAAAAAGAAAGAGAATTATCACACTATTTAAGATCTATACCCCGAGTTTTGTCTTTTGTTTTCCCACCTCCATGTGCAGAAGGGAGCTGCCTGCCCAGGGTGCAGCACCTCCCACAGCTCTGGCACAGATGGGCTGTGACTGCCCAGATCTACAGCCTGAAACACCAGGGAGGGTAAACTGCGGGGTCTGGGCAGTCAGCACGTGGGGAGCATCACACTCAAATCCACAAATCCTCAAATCCACAAATGCATAAATGCACACCTGCAGCTTCGCTCCAGCGCCTCGGGTGCTGCAGCGTCCCTGTGAGCTGCAAGGGAGTGGGGCAGCAGCACGTCCCTGGGTGGGATGGCTGCAGCCCTGCATCGGAGCCTGAGCCCCATGGCAGGAGGCTGTGTCACAGAGTCACAGAAACACAGAGCCACAGAGTCACAGAACCCCAGAATTCCAGAGTCACAGTCACAGAATCACAGAGTCACAGAATCACAGAATGAGTGGAGTCTGCAGGGGCTGTGGTCCCATTCAGGGTGCAGTGTCTTCTGTGTAGTTTTTGCTATACAATTTTGCTATAATAGGCAAAAGTGCTTTGTAAAAATGTTTGAGCCATAAACCAAAACACTTCAGTGTCTGAGAGGCCCAGCCAGTGCGTGGATGGGCACAGCTTGCAGAGAGGGTCCCACAGCTGACCCTCATGTGCAGGGTGGTGAGCCTGCCACAATGGACAGGAAGGGTAGAAGTTGTCTGTGTTCCACAGTGTGATCTCCTGTGCTCCACCACTCTGTGCTCAGGGAATTTAAAGTTAAAGACCCTGTGCTATTTTCTTCTCAGAATTTGTCTTAGTGATTTCCCAGTTATCTTTTTGATGTCTGTAACTTATCCCAGTTATCTTTTTGATGTCTGTAACAGTCCATCTCGGCAAAAAGCCCCATTTATTTACACATTTCTTTTCTTGCTTCAGAATTCTACCTGGTATTTTTATTTCCCAGCTCTTGCACTAAAGAAAGAGCAAGGAGATGATTTGCTTTCTCCAAGCCACCTTATTTCTTCCAGACCTTCAGCACTTCCTGGCACACATTTTCCTCCTTGCCAGTTTGAGGAATCCCGTTGCATTTACACATTATTTAGTCCAATTCTCTGCTCCCCTTTTTGAACCACAGATTATTTTAGGTTGAAAAGGATGTCTGGAGGCTCTGATTCAGCTGCCTGCTCAAAGCATGGGCACTGTCACAGTCAGGCTGCTGTGCTGCTGTGGACACCCTGGGGGTCATTCCATGGTTTTGGGAGACACAAGAAGCTTCCCTCAAAAAGCTGTTAGATCCCATTGCCTCCTTTGCCTGTTCCTATGTCTGTTCTTATGTTCCCAAACCACTCCTCCCTATTCCCTGATTGTCCCTTATCTTTGTACAGCCCCCAGACCAGGGTGAGCCCCTGAGCCCCTGAGAGAGAAACCGAGACCCTCTGTGTGTGGGTGCTGGGACCTGATCATCTCACATGTGGCTGAATTAATCATTGGTGGATGTTATGCAAAGGCCCTTTTTGCTTCCCTACCCTGGACAATACCAGCAGCAGCTCAGCCTGCTGCATTCTGCCTGTTCCCCAGTGCAGTGTGTGTGTCCCTGGTTTCCCAGGCCGTGCTGGGGACAGCTGAAGCCAGGACAAGCCACACTCACTGCTCACTGGTTTCCCTCACCCGCACAACAGCCCTGTCCCCTTGGGAAGCTCTCTGGCTCCTCAGGCACAGCCTGGCTCCAGTGTATCTGTGCGGGCTGTGCCCTGCCAGTCCTGGCTGCCAGCAGGGCCTGTGCCACCACCCCAGTGGGCCCCAGGATGGCTCTGCCCGAGCTGTGGTGCCCAGGGTCCCTCTGTGCCGTGCCAGGAGCGGCGATGCTCTGACTCTGCTCGGGTGCTGGGACCGGACCGAGTGCTGCCGGCACCTCCAGGCAGATGAGGCAAAGCGGAAATTTTCCAGGGTAGAAATACATTTTGATTTAGGTGAAATGTACATTTTTGAGTTGAGTCTGTGCTTAGAAACCATAGTTATTTAGCCTGAGTGCAGAACCTAGGCTCAGTGAAGTTGCTTCAGTGAAGGACAGAGATAAGGGGGGGGAGACAGAAGATGATAGAGAGAGACAGAGAGACTGCTGTGAGAGCAAGTCAACCTGACCTAGGAATTCTTTCTGATAAAGAAGAACTAGCGGCAAATGTCACGCTAATTCGTAAAAATGAATATGTATGAACTATTGTGAAATTGTATGCATATGTATCGGAGGGGGGGATAGAAAGGGACCTGAAGTTCCCAGAGGGATGCATGCCTTTTCTGCATGGGTCCAGTGCTGTAATAAACATACCAGCTTTACAACTTCCACAAAGTTGTGGAGTTTTTGGCTATATCTCCACAAAACACAGATCTGAGCAGTGCTGCTCACCGGCACCAGGGCTCGGTACCTCCCAGTACAGCCGGGCAGTGCCGCTCACCGGTGTCAGGACCCAGGACATCCCTCTGGCTGTGCTGAGCAGCCCAGACCCTGCCAGGGGGCTCAGAGACTCTAGCACACAGCCCAAGATGCCCCTGTGGGTTTGATTGTGACCTATGGAACAAGTTACCAACCTTAGATGAAGATCAGCAACCCACAACAGTTTAAGTAGAATATTAGCGAAGTTATCATGGAGTGGAAATGTAGATTTTAGGGGTTTTGGTGTGGGGGTTCAGGAGGCAAGATGGAGGGAACTGGGCCTGTCCAGCCTTTCTCCTTCTTCTTATTGGCCTCCATCTTCTGCTGTGATGGTGGCACTTTTGGATTGGTTTAGAGTAGAAGCTCACTGTCTAACATAGGTGATAAATATTGGAAAGTAATGGTAAACACTGTATACATAGTTTTTAGTATGAAGACATAACACTGCCCTGGGGGAGGCAGAGTGCCTCTGACTGTCCTGCTGAGCAAACATCGGCAGGGCAGGAGAAAATTTTTACAGATAAGATAAAATAAACAACCTTGAGACCGAGAAATGAAGAGCTCTGACTCCTTCAAGCGCTGGGCTGGGAAAAGAGACTTTTGAACTTTTCTCGGGGTCACTGTGACAAGCTGGAGATCCCGACACACTGGCACCACGGCTCGTCCCATCACATCTGTAATTGCACAGTGTTTCCTTGGACAGGCTCTGGCAGGGAGCTTTCCTCTCAGCAGCTGAAGAACACTGAGCTGACATGTTCTTTTTGCTATTTTAACTCACATCATCATTCCTGAATGGCAGAGATTAGTTTTCACAGCTCATCAGGGTCTCTGTACAACCCAGATCTTATTTCCTGCATGCCCATAATTTTAATGCTCATCTTCACTGAATTTCACCCAGTGTGCCTCAGAGGGTGCTGGGAGCACTTTGCTGCCTGGTGGTGTTTCCTGCGCTCGTGTCTGTCATGACTCCCCTGGAGGCTGCTGTGGCCATCATTCACCTGTGCCCACCTGAGCACAGGTGGTGTCCTCTGCCCTGCCAGGATGGGCCTGAGCTGGCCAGGAACAGAGGGGACACACAGTGACAGCCCAGCAGCCACCAGGCAGGGCTGGGGCTGAGGCTGCTGCTGCCAAGGGTTTGGGGGTAGGGGTGGAAGGACACCTTCATGGCAGCTTTTGGAAGCTGCAGCACTACCCTCAGTGGGTGGTGAAACCATTGAGAGACCCTTCACTAGCAAATAAACTCTAGTACAGAATTTTATTGAGGCATGGCCCTACCAGGACAGCCATTTATCAGTGATCTTCTCAGAACGGAGAGGGAAGACAACACATCTGTCTGACAGGCATGTCTGCACTGAGTGGGCCTGGAGCTGACCACAGAGGTCTGAGGCACTGAGAACTGATGGAGGGCTAAAATGCTGGCAGGATAAGCACTGCTATTTATTACAGCAGCTTTACTCCTCCAGAAGTGCTCCTTGTCCTGTAGAGTCCTTGAGAGCTGCTGTTACTCATGTCACAGCCAGCCAGCCTGACCCACTGTCACTGAGTGAGGCACATCCAGTGAGCCTAGGGAGCTGCTGGGCTGTGCAGGTGGAAACTGGGACATGGCCTGGCCAGGCCACATTCCTGTTAATCACTTACATAAGTTAAGTGTGACAGTCAGCCAGAAACTCCCCAGGTTTAGACAGGAAAGCTTTAGGGAATTTACCTCGCTTCACAAAGAATTGGCTGAATTTTCAGCTGGAGGTAAAGAAGGACCACACTAACATAAATATAAAAGTCTGTCCGGCAGAGCAGGGTGTCCTGTGCTATGGGGAAGGCTTGAACCCTTGCCCTTGCATGGGAATCTCAGAATCACAGGATGGTTTGGGTCAAAAGGGACCTTTAGAGACCATCTAATCTCATGCCTTGCCACGAGCAGTGGCATCTTTCACTAGACCAGCTTGGTCCAGACCCCATCCAAGCTGAGATTGAATGTTTCTTGAAATGGGGCAGCCACTACTCTGGTGCCAGTCTTAAGAACTCATAAGCATTTTCTGCTCAAGACTTTTCCTCTCCTCTGTCATATTCACATGTTCTCCAAGGGCTTTTGGCCAAGCTGGTCAATAATTTCTGTTAACTTCCTTTTAGTCTGAGCAATCCCAGCTCCCTTCAATGTCTTGTTGTGTACTCAGACACCTGTTCCTCCTGGTGCCTGATGGCAGTAGCTGTGGGCAGGCCCCAAGCTGTTGAACAAGCCATTTGGGAATAATATTCTCTTTAGCCACTGGAATTATTATAGGCAGCTTTGCTTTCCTTTCTTGAGACACTTAACTCTCAATGATTTTTTTAATGATTGGGCCAATTGTGAGAATGAAGCTTTTAGCTCATGGTGGACTTCCAGCCCTACTCTCTAGCTGGGAGGGGGTGATGCTCTCGTTTTCTTTCCAAGACCTGACCATGTTTGTTATTTTGGTAGAAGCTGAATTGCTGAGGCTGTTGCTGATGCCCTGCAGCATGGCTGTGACTGCTCCCGTCGCTATGACTGAACAGGCCCTATTCAAGCCACCAACTTGGCAGTGCTCCTGCTCATCTTGGGAAGGGCTTAATGCCTCCGTGGGCTGAGATTTGCCCTTTCCTCTGGCTCTTTGCTGCTCCTCTTTGGGTTGTGCTCCTTTGGTGCAGCAGATCCAGCACCCCTTGGTGCTGGGTCCTTATCCATCAGCTCCCAGCCAGCCCTGCCTGTGCAGCCATGTGGGGAATGAGCAGGATTGCTTCACCTTCATCCCAACCAGGGCTGGGGCATCAGCCATGATTTACCTCTGCCCCTTTCTCCCATTTAATGCACTGCAGAGGGTGGGCACAAATGCTGGTGTTGAGATGTTAATGATCACCAAAATTCTGTGCTACTTCTCTGTTGTATGAATGCGGAGCATTGAGTGGAATTGCAATTGTGGAGCAATTGTGGAGTAATTGGATTGCTGTAATCCTTGCATGGAAAATGAGAGCAACATCAATGCCACCAAAGCTCCAAGAGCCTGGGGCTTACAATGTTGATCTATTTACAAGCTAACATTCTTCATAAAGGTTTAGAGAAAATATTGGTGATGTGCACACCACATATTGTCATCACAAAACCAAAACGGTACAACAGTGCCTTCACTGGAATCTATTGCTTTTTGTAGCTCAGACATTATATGGACACAAAAGAGGGGCAGACCTTTGTCACAGCCCCAGGCCCTCAGGACTGAGCCCTCCTCTCTGTTCCTCCTGTCTCCATGTCCCACACGGACAGACTGCATGGAAGCAGGCACTCTTTTATCCAATAACTCACTCAAGAAGCACAGCTCTGTGAGGAGAGGCCAACCAACACTCCTGATTCTTTGGTACCAGCTTTGGGGTGTGAGGATGCTCCCACACACCACTGACACACATTCCTGCCTGCCTGCACAGACATCTCCCAGACAGAGGGATGTGTGGAGATATGGGTGCATGAAATACACACAGCTGAAACAGGGCAGGGGCAGGTGGAGGGGACAGAGCTGTGTGCCCCACAGGTGTGCTGACACTGGGTACAGCTGTGACACTGGGCAGGGCAAGTCTGCACACAAGGGGATTTTGCTTCCTGCTGTTCAGCACAATTTGAGGCTCAAAAGACCCTCTAAAGGGAGCCATTTGGAAAAATATCCTCTGCCAAATGAAATAATGGTGTCCAGAACTAGAGCTGCTGCACAGTGTGTCCTGTAGCTGGTGGTGCTGGCAGGGGCATGGGCACTGAGCTGCCCTCACCAGGGTCATACCAGGTACATGCTGGCACAGGCCTGAGCTGCTGCCAGCTGGGTCACTGGGCTTTGCTTGTGATGCCACTCAGGCCTAGACCAGAAAATGACAAAATGGAAAGAAATTCTCTCTGGACCCCAGTGACTTTGATGCATGAATATCTTTCAGTCTCATTTCTGCCTAGGGCGAGTGCTGGATCCAAATCTCACCCGACCCCACTTAGCATGGGAGTTGTTTTCTGCCTTTCTCAACTGAAACTGTTGTTCATTTGTGCGGGTTTTGCTCTATGAATGATTTTTACCCAGCTGTTCACACTGAGCTCCTGGCACCACCTCATTGGCTTCCAGGGAAAAATGCCACAGCTGTGGGCACTGCAGGGAGCTGTGCTGGGAGCAGGGTACCAAGCTGGGCTTGGGGCCTGTTGTGGCTGTGCCAGCTGGGGACACCTCCCCGGCAGTGGCATTTGAGCAGCAGATTGGGCCAGGGACTGTGTGGGTGCTGTGCTGCAGGTTTCAACCAAGGCAGTGTGGCTGTGATACCTGTCTTGGTTTGGAAAGCCAGGAGTCTGCTGAGGAAGGCAGGAGCCTCCCCTGAAGTGGAGAATGTGAACCCTCCCCACCCCTCCCAATTGCTATAAATTTTACATTAAATGGGTCTCAGGCAAAAATATGGGAGCAGGAAATAGCAGTTCTTTAACAGGGAAAGGAGAAAAATAAAAGGTTAAAATAAACAATGCAGTAAACTAAACCAACACTGCCAGAGTCAGAACCCAACCTGACACCCTGTGGGTCAGGCTGTTGGCAGCAGTCCCATTGGAATTGTGGCTCAGCACTCCTGCAGTGTCAGGGCTGGTTCTGCTGGAGCAGGATCCTGGAGAAGGGTGCAGTCTCTTCCTCTGGAGATCCAGGGGAAGGAGAGGCAGCTGCTGTTCCTCTGGGAAATCCAGTGGAGAAGCCGTGCTGGTGTTCCAGAATCTCCAGATTATATCCAGGTAGGAATGCTTGGATCCGCCCCCTGGGCTCACATCTGCCAATGGGATGCTGTAGTTCTTATCAGCCATGCAGGGACATTCAATATCTGTCATCAGCAGGTGTCCCCTCCCGAGGGAGGTGTGAATGTGGTCACTCAGAGAGAGAGATAAGGCAAACTGTTCACTTGACAAAGGTAATCTGCCATACAGATGGTAATTGAAAACATCTTGCATTGCCATCTTCAACAATACCCCATCAAGTATGGCTGTGATACCCTGTAAATCCTATCAAGCAATGTTAAACAGCCATGCATAATTCTATGCCTAAATTCTATATGAAGGCTGACTGCATGTTTTTAACTAGATAACTAACTCACAGGGAACTCAAGGTGAGGGTTGGTGTATGCCACCATTTTTTCCATCTTGTAGCAAACATGTCTAATCACAGGGTCTGGAATGTATCCAGATTATCCATTCTGGGTACTTGTGATGGCAAGGGATAAAAAATGAAAATAATTCAAGTAATAAGGAAACTGCAAGAACTTGTGAAGCAATGAGCACTGTGGTGGAGAAAGGCTTTACAATAAACTGTTCAGAAGGATGTGAAAGCAAAGGAAGTGCTGCTGTCAGTGGAGCAGAAATAGTTTTATAGTTTTAAAGTCAATCCCTTTTACTGTACAAACTGTTAAATGAAAGGTTGTGTTTAATGAGTTGAAACAACTTGCAAATTCTTGAAAGAAAGGGGATTGCTGAGACTGTGACACACATTAAATAGCTGCCAGGGCTGCCTGATGTGTATTTAAAGGAGGATCCTGTGTCTTCTGTAGTTAATTTCATCACAAGTGTGATACGTGCATGCCTAACACATCACAGGAGAATGTGCAGATGTGGATTGTTCATAGCACTGTCATTAATTCCACCGCTGGGGACAATCAGCTCTTGGAAATCAGTTGCCAAATCCCAGCTGGATCCTGCAACACAGAGTTTGAACCCTTCTCAAGAGCGATGAAATGCTGCATTCCTGGAAAGTGGAAATCAAAACTCTTGTGATTTGGATGGCCTCATTTGCTCTACAGCTAATTACACCTGGTTTGCTTCTGCTCCACATTAGCAACACCTTTTGAAAACTTTAAACAAAAAAACCCCAAAAACCAAAAACTTCCCTGTACTTGGGAGCAGGGCATCTGCCTCACTTGAAGCCAGCACTTGGTGGCCTGTCACAGGCATCTTTTACGGAAAATCCTTCCCTTAGGATTTTTCCTCCTGAGAATCTGGGAGTTCTCAGAAACAAAATGTAAACATTGATTATCTGCTGCTGTGGAATGCAACAGGTGCATCTGTGATTGGTCTCATGTGGTTGTTTCTAATTAATGGCCAATCACAGTCAGCTGGCTTGGACAGAGAGCCGAGACACAAGCCTTTGTTATCATTCTTTGCTATTCTATTCTTATCAAGCCTTCTGATGAAATCCTTTCTTCTATTCTTTTAGTATAGTTTTAATATAATATGTATCATAAAATAATAAATCGGCCTTCTGAAACATGGAGTTAGATCCTCGTCTCTTCCCTCATCCTCAGACCCCTGTGAGCACCACCACAGTGGCCTTTCCTCCATGCAGGTTTTGGTGGTGCCCTGGCTCTTGGTCATGCACAGGAAATGGCATTTTGAGGCGCTGGAGCTCACCATGACACCTGATAATGCCTGCAGGGGCACTGGAGAGGACAGGGGAGCATCAAGGGCTGCACAGCACCCCACAGCACCTGCTCCTTCCAGCCACCCACCCCTCAGGGCAGAGCCTGAAACAGCTCCCAGAGGCTCAGGGATCCAGGGGATCATCTCTGAGCTGGCTGCTCTCCAAGGGCCAGTGCCTGACAGGGACTCAGAGCAGCTTTCAGATATTTACAGACAATTTGAGAAATAAGGTGTGCAGGTCTAAAGTGTGCACTGACAGCTGAGCACCTAAAGTGGCTTAAGCTTAGGTTGGTGCATCCAGGACTGGACGCAGCTGGGGTGTATGGAAATGGGCTGGGAAGGGAATTGATGCTCTGTGTCGGGGAACTCTTGCTGTTGAGGTGCAGATACCAGCTGTACCAGGAACAGTGTCCTCAGCAGCAGATTCCTAAATCTGAGATTCACTGAGGGTACAGCTGCACTGAAATGGGGCTGTGCTCAGCCCTGACTGATGCCTGCTGAGTGTGGGGCAGTGGGGTTGGGGGTATGAGGCCAGTTCACAGTGTGTCACTGCATACATCACAGCTGAGACAGCCACAACACACAGAGCACCACCACACGATACCAGAAGGCTCAAACCCACTCAGAGTAACCCCATACCTCTTCAGAATGCTGTGTCTGCCCTTCTTGTTCTTCAGTCCAACCCTTTATCCCCTCGTGTTCATGCATTGCACCTGTGTGCCCTCTGCTCCCTTGGGGACGTGTCTGGTCAGTGATTGCTCACCTGGGCACTCCCTGGCTGTCACTGCTGCTCACCTGGGCACTCCATGGCTCACCTGTGCTGCTCACCTGCTCCTCACAGCTGCACCCAATGGGGATGGGGCTGGGTCAGCTCTGGTCCCAGTGACCCCAAACTGTGCCTGCACTGGAGGGGGAGCTGGGCAGAGCTTGGGCCCATCCTGCTGGTGGTGGGAGCTGTGCCCTTCTGAGACCTGATACCCCCAGAACTCCCTGTGGTGTCTGTCTGTCTGTGGTACCTGTCCATGGTGTCTGTCTGTCTGTCTGTCCGTGGTGCCTGTCCATGGTGTCTGTCTGTCTGTCTGTCTGTCCGTGGTGTCTGTCTGCCTGGACCCTTCGCCTCCCCTCTGCTGCCAGCAGCTGCTGCCTGAGCTGGGGCAACAGAGCTCCCTGGGCTCAGGACTCTTCCCAAGCCTCTCCTTTACCATCCCTGACACTGAGAACTGACCAGGAGTCTGTCAGTGCCTTGCGCTCATTATCAAACCTTGCATCCCTTAATCAGCAGCTCCTGGTTAATAAACAGGGACACCTGAACAGAAAATCCAGGGCCCTCTCTGCTCCCTGTCCTTGCTGCACCCACCTGGCCTGCGTGCTGTGTCCCAGAGCTGCCTAGCCCGCAGGGTGGGATGTGCCTGCCCATGTGGAAGGAGATGCTCTCTGTCTCTCCCTGAGGAAGTCTCTGACAGCTCTCCTGATTCACCTCCCGCTTTGCCTCGGGCAGGACAAAGCAGAGCAAATCAATTCTGGGGGCAGCAATAAGGAGAGCTATTAATAGGGCTGATTGGCAGTGACCTGGAAATCCTGCTGATCCTGCCAGGATGCAGCTCTGCTCCACGCTCCCAAGCCAGCCTGGCTTTCCATGGAGCTGCTCAGTGCTGCAGCCTGGGATTGATGTCAGGAGCCTTTCTGTGAGCCAGCCCAGGGTGATGCAAACCATCCCTGCTGGTGTGCACTGGGTGTCACTGATCCCCCAGGGCTCTCCTCCTCTGGGAAAGGAAATTGCAGTGAGCAATGGCACTGTCATTACTGTGAAAAACGCCAATCACTTGGTTTTAAAATTTTAAAAGTTTAATAGTAATAAAATAGTTATAAAAATAGTAATACAATTAGAGTAATAATGATTTGGACGATTTGAATTAGGACAATATAAGATAACAGAAACAAAGAGTTACAGACAGTCCAGGTACCTCTTTCTGGGCAGCACAAGCCCAAAAAAAGGCGCCACATTAACAGAGGATTAACCCTTAAAAGCAACAGCCTGTTGCATATTCATACAGCTCATCCATTATGCATAAATTCCATTCAAACACAGGATTCTGTCTGGGCAGGGTCAGCTTCTTCCTCTGGATCCTGACAGCGCCTTTGAGGTGGGAAGAAGTTAATTTCTCCTGATAATGGAGCAATAAATTCTCTTTCTCTGAAAGATTCAGGTGTCCTGTGGCTGCTATCTCACTGCAAGTCCTTTCTTTAAAAAAGTATCCTACATAGCATTGTCTCTATTTTAACAATTTTTATAACCTAAAACTATATTTAACACAGTACTTAAGAGAATTAACACAGCATTACTTTCTAACTCAACACATATAATATTCATTTTAATATTTGCAAAAAGCCAATCATAAAATACATGCATTTTTCAGAATTATGCTCTCAGGAGTGGAGAGGTCTGCAGGCTTCCATGGAGGCATTTCCATAAAGGAAGGTTCTCATTTCAAAGGGCTTCAACCTGGTTACCTCAGGCTCACAGTTTCTCTGATGACTAAAATAGAGCTGAAGGAAGGCTCTTGTCAGGAAGACTGATGCTAAAATGCTCCCAAGCTTGAGAAGAATCTTATTCTTTTCAAGGAAAAAAACACAAGTGGAACTGGGAGATGAACAGTGATTCCTTCAGTTGTTTTAAACTTGTGCTGAGGTTCCTTCTGCCTGGAACTCTGAATTGCCAGTTTAGGTTTAATCCTGGTTTTCTCAAATAATCATAATTGTTCAGACCATGCGCAGTGCAGGCTCAGCTCAGCTCCCAGCCATTCATGAGGAACAGGGAAGGTTTTCATTTCCTATCTGAGCACCCTGCACAGAGCAGCTGTGAGCTGCCCCAGGCCATCCCAGCACCCACAGAGGGGCACAGGGCCCATTGCTGGCCAGGCCCTGCATGTTGGAAATGGGGAGGATTCCCTAACATCCTCCCCAGGGCCCAGGAGCCACTGTTCCTGTGCAGACCCATTGATTTCTGCATTGCTGCTCCCACGAGTGACTCAGTGCTCACTTTAAAGTATGACAAACACATCTTCTTCTCAGTGCTGTGTGAAATTCCAACTTCTCCTTTTCCCACTGACCCTGAGTGGAGCTGGGATCAGCCGCTGTCTGCCAGTGCTATTTTAATGTGCCTCAAAGGTAATGGGAGTTTCTCCCCACGTGCACAAAGTCCCAGTGTCACCATCACTGTGGGCCATGGGCAGCAAGGACAGGGAAGCAGAGCCTGAGGCTGGAAGGGCAGCGGGAGATGCCAAGGGCAGGGAAGGGCAGCAGGAGATGCCAAGGGCTGGGAAGGGCAGAGCCTGTGGCTGGAAGGGCTCAGGAGATGCCAGGGCCAGGGCAGGGCAGCAGGAGATGCCCAGGGCAGGGCTGGGCAGCAGGAGATGCCAAGGGCTGGGCTGGCAGCTCCTACAGAGCAGCTCCAGTGCCCAGGGCTGGGCAGGTGGTGGCTGGGAGGCTCCAGAGGGTCCCTTCTGCCAGCACAGCCTCTGGACACCCTGAAGGGTGGCAGGGAGCTCCCAAACCACCTCTGAGCTGGCTTCACTTTGTCTGTGCTTGGCTTGGCCACAGAACTGTGAGTTATTAAAAATGTTAAAGACTTATTTCAAAATTGTATTTCTTTATCACTGACCAGAAGGCAAAGGGAGGAAACTGGAAGAACAGTGGGAGGAGTGAGATGATCCCCTCAAAAAGTGGGGTGGTGCCCCAGGGGCCTTCAAGGGTGTGTGAGATGAGCTCAGCTTTCCCTTCCCAATCGCCCTCTGATGCATTTGGGGAGTGAGGTGCCACCACACTGTGTGCTTTGGGTGGTGGCAGCCCTGTGCTAGCACAGATATTCCCCTTGGCAAAGTGCCTTGGTACAGCTCTCTTGGTACAGAGAGGAACACAGAGACTCTGAGCCACACGATTATAGGGAAGGGACACATTCCCTGGCACACCCTGCAGTGCCTGTGCCAGCACAGGGAGCTGCATCCTGTCCCCTGGGCTGCACACAGCCTCCCCTGCAGCAGGAGCCTGTCCTGCTGCCAGAGCAGGGCTGCCCTCCCTCTGTGCTGGCATCTCTGGAGCAGTGCCCAGCTGTGGGCTGCTCCCCTGGCATCCCTGGTGCAATGCCCACCCGTGGCATCCCTGGGGCAGTGCCCAGCCGTGGGACATCCCTGTTCCCTGTGCTGCCCCAGCCTGGAGGCTGTGCCAGGGTGTGTGTACTGGGGTGTGTACAGGAGTGTGCAGTGACACACAGGGGACATGTTGGGAAAGATGAAACAGGAAAGCCTTACAAATACGATTGCCTGGCAAAAGATTTTGAGAATATGGAAACTATAAGTGAGATTGAAATGAAAGCAAGCTTTGAGACCCCTCAGTTACTGAACAACTGGAAAACAATGGTGTGGCTGGCTGAAGGTGATCCCCTTTTGATGGAACAACACCCTCTGCTTGCAGACAGGCCCGAGGGTCAGAGCAGGCCCTGCAGCTTGGCAGAAGCGACCAAAGAGGAGTTTTTAGGGTTTAAAATGTTACACAGTGTGGTAATATAATGATTCTTATAGGCTGTATGTAAATGCTGTAGGATTTGTGTCTTGTACTAGATTGGTTAGTGAGAATTAGAATATTCAGCACAGAAGAAGATTTGTAGTATTGTAATGGGAACTTTGCTCTCTTACCCCTTTTACTCTCTCACCCTCTCACCTTCTCACCCTCTCACCCTCTCTCTCCCTCTCTCCTCTCAGTCCTGCTCCAGCTGTGTTTGGCAGCTCCCAGCAGGGCCCTGCACCCAGGCCCTTTGCAATAAACCACAAGTTCCAGACCTGGCTCCAGAGACCTCTGCTCTGCATCTGTCCCCACCGTCCTACCCCCCATCGGTCCCACACTCTGTGACACAGAGAAATTCCCCCTCTGCTCTCCCCCTCCTCATGTGCCCTCTCTGACCCTTCACTTTGTTTTGCTCCTTCTATGCCCCTTGGCTCCCCACACTTTTCAGGGTTTTGCATTACATGGCATTATTGAATCCCCTCCTTTTAGGAAAAAATCCCATACCTGATCCCATTCAGATTCCCACCTATAGTTTATCCTGCTTTCATCTGGACAATTATTTAACATGCTGTGCAGAGTGCCTTTTACCCATTTTGTTTCTAGGCAGTCTATCTGCTGCTCATGTACCTGTGAGAGCCCCTGGCACTGGGCACAGAGGCACAGAGGCACAGAGGCACCCCTGTGTGAGGCCTCCCAGTGCCCAGGGCAGGACCTGAGGGTGTCAGGGCTGCCTGCCTTTGGGACAGAGCATGCAGAAAGCCCAGCAGAACCTGTGTGTGGCCACAGCTATGGCAGCCAGCAGCTCCTTCCAAAGCTGCCACCCATCAAAGCCTGGTGAGTCACTCCAGGTTCAGAGAACAGGGAGTTCCTGAGCGTACATCTGACACGTTCACTAGGATGGAGAGCTCATCATCAAAATTTTGTGCCAGATACACAAATTATTTCTGAAGGTCTGTATTACCACTGTTTGTGGACAGAGTCACTGAAACTTTCCCTCTTAGACCAGCTGCTGTGAGTAATTTCATTGCTAAGCCATATGGAAGAGCTCTTATGTAATTTCATTTGAAAATGTGATGCCTCCGGTGGTGTCAGTGCTTCATCCTGTGCCGTTGCTGCTCCCTGTGTGCATGCTGGGCTCCTGGCACAGGAGGTGCCTGTCCAGAGAGGAGCCCTGTGAGAGCAGGGGGGAGCAGAGCCCCCAGGGCCAGGCTGGGACAGACAGTGACCATCCCCAGGGGCTGCAGGGGCAGCCTGAGAGGGGGCACAGCCCCTCTCTGCTGCTTGTGAGACAGGAGGAGCTGACTGGGGAAAGGAAGAGAGCCCCCGAGGGCTGCTCTGAGATTTCCATTCCAGAGCAAAGCCAGGCTCCAGCCATGAGGAGCAGGTTGTGGGAATCTACAAAATCAGAGGGGTTTGGGAAAGCTGCACGATGTGGGCCTCAGAGACAGCAGAACTGTGAGCAGAGCTGAGCAGCAGCCATGAGATTGATCAGCAGAAAAAGTATTTAAACTGTAGAAAAGCAAGGACAAATAGAACAATAGTCTGTGTATTAACACTTGTCAGAATAGCTCTCTAAGCTGCAGAAATTTTATTTAGCAAGATATTAGGAAGGTTAAAGCTTAATAATGGAGCTCTGTACATTGTGTTTGAAGGCTCACAAGCAGGTATTGGATTTGAAATAAGCAAGCATTGTTTAACCATAGGTACCTGTGCTTACAGTGGTTGGATGGAACTACTGTCAATGTGCTTTTGCTGTGTGTGATTGGTCCCAAAACTCATAAAGTGAGTTGTGACATTGATTTCTGTGTCTGCTGCCTGGGATGTGAGCTGCTGGCATCTTCCCACTGTCACAGCCATGGAATGAGGCTGATGCTGGAAAACCAAACAGCTCGAGGTGTGTTCCCAGCAGCCCCGTCTCGTTCGTGGTTTGTAAATAGCCCCCGACTGGCAATACAGGTGGGCAGGGCAAGCACACGTCGCTGGTTCATGGAAA
>NW_027428384.1:0-64148 GCF_047830755.1 Zonotrichia albicollis | reverse complement strand
TGATTGTTTTTTCCTTTCTAATTTCCCTCTTCACCTGCTCCAGGTCAGCAATTCCCAAAATTCCCAAATTCCCAAAATTTCCCCGAATTTCCCCCATTTTTCCTGATTTTTTTCCGATTTTTTTCCGATTTTTTTCCGATTTTTTTCAATTTTTCCATCAAATTCCTGATTTTTTTTTTCCCTCTAATTTCCCTGATCACCTGCTCCAGGTCAGCAATTCCCAAATTCCCAAAATTCCAAAAATTCCAAAAATTTTCCCCAATTTTCCTGATTTTTTCCGATTTTTTTCCGATTTTTTTCCGATTTTTTTCCGATTTTTTTCCGATTTTTGGGTCATTTTTCCATCCAATTTCTCAATTTTGCCCCATTTTTTCTATCTATGTCCCCTCTTCACCTGCTCCAGGTCAGCAATTCCCAAATTCCCAAATTCCCAAAAATTCCAAAAATTTCCCCATTTTTCCTGATTTTTTGCGATTTTTTTCCGATTTTTTTTCTGATTTTTTTTTCCAATTTTTTTCCGATTTTTCCATGAAATTCCTCAATTTTTCTCCCAAGTTTTCTTCTCTTCACCTGCTCCAGGTCAGCAATTCCCAAAATTCCCAAATTCCAAAATTCCCAAAAATTCCCGGAATTTTCCCCATTTTTCCTGATTTTTTCCGATTTTTTCCTGATTTTTTTCTGATTTTTTTTCTGATTTTTTGGTCATTTTTCCGTCAAATTTCTCAATTTTTCTCCCAATTTTTCTCCTCTTCACCTGCTCCAGGTTAGCAATTCCCAAAATTCCCAAATTCCCAAAATTCCCAAAATTCCCAGAATTTTCCCCAATTTTTCCTGATTTTTTGCGATTTTTTTCTGATTTTTTTTTCCGATTTTTCCATGAAATTTCTCAATTTTTCTCCCAAGTTTTCTTCTCTTCACCTGCTCCAGGTCAGCAATTCCCAAAATTCCCAGATTTTTTTTCGATTTTTTCCATCCAATTCCTCAATTTTCCCCCATTTTTTCTATCTTCTGTCCCCTCTTCACCTGCTCCAGGTCAGCAATCCCCAAAATTCCCAAATTCCCAAAATTCCAAAAATTCCCGGAATTTTCCCCCATTTTTCCTGATTTTTTTCCAATTTTTTTCTGATTTTTTTCCGATTTTTTTTCTGATTTTTTTTTTGATTTTTCCATCAAATTCCTGATTTTTTTTTCCCTCTAATTTCCCTCTTCACCTGCTCCAAGTCAGCAATTCCCAAATTTCCCAAAATTCCCAAATTTCCCAAAAATTCCCGGAATTTTCCCCAATTTTCCTGATTTTTTGCGATTTTTTTCTGATTTTTTTTTCTGATTTTTTTTTTGATTTTTCCATCAAATTCCTGATTTTTTTTTCCCTCTAATTTCCCTGGTCACCTGCTCCAGGTTAGCAATTCCCAAAATTCCCAAATTTCCTAAAATTCCCAAAAATTCCCGGAGTTTTCCCCCATTTTTCCTGATTTTTCCCCATTTTTTGGTAATTTTCTGTCATTTTTTCGCTCAAATTTCTCCATTTTTACCCCAAATTTCCCCTTCCCAACCCCCTCTTCACCTGCTCCAGGTCAGAAATTCCCAAAATTGCCAAAATTCCCAAAAATTCCCGGAATTCCCACCATGACGTCACCCCAGTGGTAACCACGCCCACCATGACATCACCCCCGTATGACCACGCCCACCATGACATCACCCCCGTGTGACCACGCCCACCATGACATCACCTCCATTTGACCACGCCCACCGTGGCAGCAACCTTTTCATGACCACGCCCACCATGACGTCACCCCCCATGTGACCACGCCCATCATGACCACGCCCACATTGACATCACTGATCCGCTCGTTTCCCCCATGACATCACCCCGCTGTGACCCCGCCCACCACGACAACACCTCCTGTGACCCCGCCCACCATAACGTCACCCCACTGAGTGACCACGCCCCCCATGATGTAATGTATCCGTTAATTTTCCCCCTTGACACATCCTCCCTGTGGCCCCGCCCCCCATGATGTCATCCCCCATTGTGACCACGCCCACCATGACGTCACCGATCCACTCATTTCCCCCATGGCGTTTCCTCTCCGCGACCATGCCCACCATGACATCACCCCCGTGGTAACCACGCCCCACCATGATGTCACCCTCCTGCGTGACCACGCCCACCATGGCGACACCTCCCTTTGACCACGCCCACCATGACATCACCCATCCGTTCATTTCCCATTACATCACCTCTCCGTGACCACGCCCACCATGACGTCACCTATCTCTTCATTTCCACCATGGTTTCACCTCCATTTGTGACCACGCCCACCATAACCCCACCCCCGTTATGACCACGCCCACCATGACGTCACCCATCTGTTCATTTCCCATTACATCACCTCCCCGTGACCACGCCCACCATGGCTTCACCTCCATTGAGACCACGCCACCATGGCATGACCTCTCCATGACCACGCCCACCATGACGTCACCGCCCCCGTGACCCCGCCCACCATGACATCACCAATCCCCTCATTTCCTCCATGGCATCTCCTCCCTGTGGCCCCGCCCACCATGACATCACCCCTGTTGTGACCACGCCCACCATGACATCACCTCTCCGTGACCACGCCCATCATGGCATCACCCCCCCCCCCCGTTGTGACCACGCCCACAATGACATCACCGACCTGGTAATTTCCTCCATGACATCACCTCCCCATGACCACGCCCAGCATGACCTCACCCCAGTGTGTGACCACGCCCACCATGACGTCACCGATCTTGTCATTTCCCTTGTGGCCACGCCCACCATAACCCCCACCCCCGTTATGACCACGCCCACCATGACATCACCCATCCGTTCATTTCCCATTACATCACCTCCCCGTGACCACGCCCACCATGACATCATCCCCCATTGTGTGTCCACGCCCACCGTGGCTTCACTTCCATTTGACCACGCCCACCATGACGTCACCCATCTGTTTGTTTCCCATTACATCACCTCTCCGTGACCTCGCCCACCATGGCATCGCCTAATTTGACCACGCCCACCGTGGCATCACCCTCTGCGTGACCACGCCCACCATGACGTAATCTATCAGTTCATTTTCCCCCTTGACACATCCTCCCTGTGCCCCCCCCATGATGTCATCCCCATTGTGACCACGCCCACCATGACATCATTCTCACTGTGACCACACCCACCATGACATCACCGATCTTGTCATTTTCCTTGTGGCCACGCCCACCATAGCTCCACCCTCGTTATGACCACGCCCACCATGACATCACCCATCTGTTCATTTCCCATTACATCACCTCTCCGTGACCACGCCCACCATGACATCGCCTCCATTTGACCACGCCCACCGTGGCATCACCAATCCACTCATTTCCTCCATGGCATCTCCTCCCTGTGGCCCCGCCCACCATGGCATCACCCGTGTTGTGACCACGCCCACCATGACATCACCCACTGAGTGACCACGCCCACCATGACGTCATCTATCAGTTCATTTTCCCCCTTGGCATCTCCTCCCTGTGGCCCCGCCCACCATGGCATTACCCCTGTTGTGACCACGCCCACCATGATGTCACCCATCCGTTCATTTCCCATTACATCACCTCTCCATGACCACGCCCACCATGGCATCACCTCTCCATGACCACGCCCACCATGACATAATCAATCTGTTCATTTCTCCTTTGACACATCCTCCCTGTGGCCCCGCCCACCATGACGTCACCCATCTGTTCTTTTCCCATTACATCATCTCTCCGTGACCACGCCCACCAATGCATTGCCTCCATTTGACCACGCCCACCATGACATCACCCTTTTGCATGACCACACCCACCATGACGTCACCCATCTGTTCATTTCCCATTACATCACCTCTCCGTGACCACGCCCACCCTGGCATCACCTCCCCGTGACCACGCCCACCATGACGTCACCTCTCCATGACCACGCCCACCATGACGTCACCTCCCTGTTACCCCGCCCACCATAACGTCACCACTGTTGTGACCACGCCCACCATAACCCCACCCCCGTTATGACCACGCCCACCATGACATCACCTATATCTTCATTTCCCATTACATCACCTCTCCGTGACCACGCCCACCATGACGTCACCTATCTCTTCATTTCCACCATGGTTTCACCTCCATTTGTGACCACGCCCACCATGACGTCACCGCCCCGTGACCCCGCCCCCCGATGACGTCACCAGGCTGTTCTACGCGGGCGCCAGGGAGGGGCAGCTCCCGGCGCTGCTGGCCATGATCCACGTGCGGCGCCACACCCCCGTGCCCGCCCTGCTCGTCACCGTGAGAGCCCAAAACGGGGAGAAAAACCGGGAAATCGGGAAAAAGGAAAAAAAACGGGGAAAAACAAAAAAAAAATGGAGAAAATCGGGCGAAAAACGGGCGAGAAACGGGCGAAAAATGGGCAAAATATGGCTAAGAAAGGGTTAAAATGAGGGTAGGAAAGGGTTAAAAATGTAGTGGAAAATGGCTAAAAAAGGGTTAAAGTGGCTGAAAAATTGGCAAAAAATGGGTTAAAAATTGGTGGAAAATGGGGTAAAAATTGGTGGAAAATGGGGTAAAAATTGGGGAAAAATGAGTTAAATATGGGCAAAAAAAGGATTAAAAATGGGTTAGGAAAGGGTTAAAAATGGGTAAAAAGTGGGTTAAAATTGGGGTGGAAAATGGGTTAAAATAGGTAAAAAATTGGCAAAAAAATGGGGGTAAAAATTGGTGAAAAATGGGTTAAATAGGGGCAAAAAAAGGGTTAAAAATGGGTCAGAAAAGTGTTAAAAATGGGTAAAAAGTGGGTTAAAACTGGGGTGGAAAAATGGATGAAAAATGGGTTAAAATAGGTAAAAAATTAGCAAAAAAATGGGTTAAAAATTGGTGAAAAATGAGTTAAATATGGGCTAAAAGAGAGTTAAAAATGGGTTAGGAAAGGGTTAAAAATGGGTTAGGAAAGGGTTAAAAATGGGTGAAAAATGGGTTGAAAATCGGGTGAAAAATGGATAAAAAATGGGTTAAAATTGGGGTGGAAAATGGATGAAAAATGGGTTAAAATAGGTAAAAAATTGGCAAAAAAATGGGGTAAAAATTGGTGAAAAATGAGTTAAATGTAGGCAAAAAAGGGTTAAAAATGGGTTAGGAAAGGGTTAAAAATGGGGTCTGAAAAGGTAAAAAATGGGTGAAAAAGGGGTTAAAAAATGGATAAAAAATGGGTTAAAATTGGGGTGGAAAATGGGTTAAAATAGGTAAAAAATTGGTAAAAAAATGGGTGAAAATCTGATAAAAAAAGGGTTAAAAATTGCGGGAAAATGAGTTAAATGTGGGCAAAAAAAGGGTTAAAAATGGGTTAGGAAAGGGTTAAAAATGGGGTTAAAAATTGATAAAAAGTGGGTTAAAATTGGGGTGAAAAATGGATGAAAAATGGGTTAAAATAGGTAAAAAATTGGTTAAAAAATGGGTTAAAAATTGGTGGAAAATGAGTTAAATATGGGCAAAAAGAGGGCTAAAAATGGGTTAGGAAAGGGTTAAAAATGGAGTCTGAAACGGTAAAAAATGGGTGAAAAAGGGTTAAAAAATGGACAAAAAATGGGTTAAAATTGGGGTGGAAAATTCGCGAATTTCGGTTCTAAAATCTCAAATTTTCGCCGAATTTTTGGGGTGGGCGTGTCCGGGGTGGGCGTGGCCTGACGCAAGCCCCGCCCCCTTTTCACAGTGCGTCTCCACCCTTCTGATGTTGGTGACGGGCGACATCTACACGCTCATTAATTACGTGGGGTTCGTTAATTACCTCTGGTACGGCGTCACCGTGGCCGGGCTGCTGCTGCTGCGCTGGAGGGAGCCCCGATTGCCCCGCCCCATCAAGGTAGGCCACGCCCCCTTGGCCGCAAACCACGCCCACTTTGTCCCTAAGCCACGCCCACTTTGCCGTTAAACCACACCCACTTTGTATGTGTAATATGAGGCGTCGAACCAGGAAGCCACGCCCACTTTGGTCGCCAAACCACGCCCCCTTTGGGCTTTAGCCACGCCCACTTTGTCCCTAAAACCACGCCCACTTTGTGGTTTAAATGCCGCCCCTTTTGTGGTTAGACCACGCCCACTTTGCTCTTTAACAACGCCCCTTTTGCGCTTTAGCCACGCCCACTTTGTCTCCTAAACCACGCCCACTTTATGTCTCGAACACCATCCCTTTTATGGTTAAACCACGCCCACTTTGCTCTTTAGCCACGCCCATTTTGCTATTTAGCCACGCCCACTTTTTGTCACGAACACCATCCCTTTTATGGTTAAACCACACCCACTTTGCTCTTTAGCCACGCCCATTTTGCTATTTAGCCACCCCCCGCTTCATGCCTCAAATACCATCCCTTTTATGGTTAAACCACGCCCACTTTATTTCTCAAATGCTGCCCCCTTTCATGGTTAAGCCACGCCCACTTTGCTCTTTAACCACTCCCACTTTGTCATTTAGCCACGCCCACTGCGTGCGTGGAATAGGGGATGTTTGATGATGAAGCCACGCCCACTTTGGGTTGTAACCACGCCCCCTACAGGATTCCCACACCCTCCATTCATAAAATTCGATTCCTCTGGCGCCCCCTATAGGATAATATATAAATTATATAAATTATATAAATATAAATATAAATATAAATATAAATATAAATATAAATATGTAAGTAATATATAAATATAAATATAAATAAATATAAGTATAAATTTAAACATATATAAATATAAATGTAAGCATACATAAATATAAATATATGTAAATATACAAATAATATATGCATATAAATATATGTGAAAATACATATTTATACATTGTAGACATTATATATTATATCTATATATATAAGTATATATAAAAACATATATATAAATTATATAAATTATATAAATGTATATATAGACATAAATAATAATAAATAATAATAATAATAATAATAATATAATAGTAGTAATAATAATAATAATAATAATAATAATAATAGTAAATAAATAACTCCCTGGCGGATTCCCACGGTGCCCCCATTCATTAAAAAATAAATCCTTTCCCGCGCCAATCTCCGCCCCCATCCCGCCCACGGCGTTCCCACGCTCCCCATTCATAAAATACCTCACGTTGACCGCCCCTGAGTGGATTCCCACGCTTTTCATTCATAAAAACAATCCCTGCAAATTCTCCCTAATTAATTCCTGTGCCCCCATTGATAAAAATTATCACAGGGAACGCCCCCTTCGGAATTCCCACGCTCCTCATTCATAAAATGGATTGTTACAATTGCCACTACAGAATTCCCATGTCCCCCATTCATAAAATGGATTGTTACAAGTGCCATTACAGAATTCTCACACTCCCCATTCATAAAAATTGATTACTACAAATGCGCCTGCAGAATTCCCACGCTCCCCATTCATAAAAATTGATTACTACAAATGCCCTTAACGGAATTCCCACGCCTCCCATTCATAAAAATCGCTGCTATGGTTGCTCCCGCCAAATTCCCACGCACCCCATTCATAAAATTGATTACTACAAATGCGCCTGCAGAATTCCCACGCTCCCCATTCATAAAAACTCACGCTCCCAGGGTCCCTTAGTGAATTCCCACGCCCCCCATTCATAAAAATCGCTGCAATGGCCGCTCCCAGGGGTTTCCCACGCCCCCCATTCATAAGAAAACGTGCTGCAAACGCCCCCTAAACCATTGCCACGCCCCAAAACCCCCTCAAACAACCCCAAAATCCCCTCAAAGCCCCCCAAAACCCCCTCAAACCGACCCAAAACCCCCTCAAGGACCCCAAACATCCCCTCAAACCTCCCCAAACTCTGAAATATCCCCCCAAAATACCCTCAAATCCCCCCAAACACCCCCAAACCCCTTCAAACCGCCCCAAAATCCCCTCAAACCTCCCCTAAACCTCCCCAAACCTCCTTTAAAGCCCCTAAAAACCTCTCCAAACTCCAAAATATCGCCCCAAAATCCCCTCAAATCCCAATAAAACCCCCCAAAATCTCCTCAAACCACCCCAAATCACCCCCAAATCCCCTCAAATTGCCCTAAAACCTTCTCAAAACCCTCTCAAACCCCCCCAAAACCCCCTCAAAACCCCTCAAATCCCCCCAAACCTCCTCAAAATCCCCTCAAACCCCCTATAAACCTCCCCAAACTCCCTCTAAACCCCCCTAAACTCTGTAATGTCACCCTAAAACCTTCCCAAATCCCCCCAAAATCCCCCCAAAATCCCATTTAGACCCCCCCAAACCCTTTCAAACCCCCTCAAAACCCCCCCAAACCTCCCCAAACTCCCAAAATATCGCCCCAAAATCCCCTCAAATCCCCCCAAAATCCTCTCAAAACCCCCTCTAAACCTCCCCAAAACCCCCACAAGGACCCCAAAAATCCCCCTTAAACCTCCCCAAACTCCAAAATATCACCCCAAAACCTTCCCAAATCCTCCCAAAATCCCCCCAAAATCCTATTTAGACCCCTCAAACCCCCCCAAAACCCCCTCAAACCCCCCCAAACCTCCCCAAACTCCCAAAATACCACCCCAAAATCCCCTCAAATCCCAATAAAACCCCCCAAAATCCCCCCAAATCCCCTCAAAGCCCCTCAACACCCCCTCAAGGACCTCAAGAATCCCCCTTAAACCCCCTAAAAACCTCCCCAAACTCCAAAATGTCCCCCCAAAATCCCCTGAAATCCCCCCAAAACCCTCCCAATTCCCCCCCAAACCCCCCAAAATCCCCTCAAACTTCCCAAAAACCCCCACAAGGACCCCAAAAATCCCCCTTAAACCTCCCCAAACACCCCAAACTCCCCTCAAACCTCCCCTAAACCTCCTTTAAAGCCCCTAAAAACCTCTCCAAACTCCAAAATATCACCCCAAAATCCCCTCAAATCCCCTCCAAACACCCCAAAACCCCCTGAAATCACCCCAAACACCCTCAAGGACCCCAAAAACCCCCCCAAACCTCCCTTAAAGCCCCCAAAAATCTCCCCAAACTCCCAATATTCCACCCCAAAATCCTCTCAAATCGCTCCAAATCACCCCAAAACCCCTTCAAACCGCCCCAAAACTCCCTCAAATCACCCCAAAATCCTCTCAAAACCCCCAAACCCCCTCAAACCTCCCCAAAACCCCCAAAAGGACCCCAAAAATCCCCCCTAAACCTCCCCAAACTCCCAAAATATCCCCCCAAAATCCCCCCAAATCCCTTCAAATCCCCCCAAACCCCCCTGAAATCGCCCCAAAATCCCCTCAAACCTCCCCTAAACCTCCCCAAACCTCCCTTAAAGCCCCTAAAACCCTCCCAAACTCTAAAATATCAGCCCAAAGTCCTCTCAAATTGCCTCAAAATCCGTCCAAACCCCCTCAAACCTCCTCAAAATCCCCCCAAACCCCCCTAAATACCTCCCTAAACTCCGAAATATCACCACAAAACCTTCCCAAATCACCCCAAAATCCCCCCAAAATCCTATTTAGACCCCTCAAACCCCCCCAAAACCCCCTCAAAACCCCCCCAAAGCTCCCCAAACTCCCAAAATACCACCCCAAAATCCTCTCAAATCCCAATAAAACCCCCCAAAATCCCCTCAAACCACCCCAAATCACCCCCAAACGCCCTCAAACCACCCCAAAACCCCCTCAAGGACCCCAAACATCCCCTTAAACCCCCTAAAAACCTCCCCAAACTCCAAAATATCCCCCCAAAATCCCCTCAAATCCCCCCCAAACCCTCCCAATTCCCCCCCAAACCCCCCAAAATCCCCTCAAAAACCCCAAAATCGCCCCAAACCGCCCCAAATTTGTGTTTCCAGGTGCACCTGGTGTTCCCTTAAACCCCCTGAAAATCCCCTCAAACCCTCAAAATATCACCCCAAAACCCCCTCAAATCCCCCCAAAACCCCTCAAACCCCCCCAAAATCCCCCCAAATCCCCTCAAACTTCCCCAAAATCCCCTCAAGGACCCCAAAAATCCCCCTCAAACCTTCCCAAACTCCCAAAATATCACCCCAAAATTCCCCAAATCCCCCCAAAACCCTCCCAATTCCCCCCCAAACCCCCCAAAATCCCCTCAAACACCCCCAAACCGCCCCAAACCGCCCAAACTCCGTAATTGCAGGTGCACGTGGCGTTCCCGGCCGCGTACCTGCTGTTCTGGGGGGCCCTGCTCGTGTTCTCGGTGCTCTCGGAGCCCCTCGTGTGCGGGGTGGGCCTGGCCGTGATGGCCACGGGGGCTCCTGTGTACCTGCTGTGCCTGGGCAGGGGGCCACGACGGCCCCCCGGGATACAGAGAGCCGTGGGTGAGGAGTTATTGGGGTTTATTGGGATTTTGGGGGGGTTAAATGTGATTTTAGAGAGGTTTTATTGGGGTTTGAATGGGGTTTGGGCGCCCCCGTGTCCCTGCTGTGCCTGGGGAGGGGGCCACGAAGGCCCCCAGGGATCCAGAGAGCCGTGGGTGAGGGTTAAATGGGATTTATTGGGGTTTTGGGGTGATTTATTGGGGTTTTGGGGGGGATTTGGGCCGTGATGGCCACGGGGGCTCCCGTGTACCTGCTGTGCCTGGGCAGGGGGCCACGAAGGCCCCCCGGGATCCAGAGAGCCTTGGGTGAGGGTTAAATGGGATTTATTGGGGTTTTGGGGGGTTTAAATGGGATTTTATTGGGATTTTGGGGGGTTTGAATGGGGTTTGGGAGCCCCCGTGTCCCTGCTGTGCCTGGGGAGGGGGCCACGGCGGCCCCCTGGGATACAGAGAGCCATGGGTGAGGGGTTATTGGGGTTTATTGGGGTTTAAATGGGATTTATTGGGATTTTGGGGGGGTTTCAATGGGATTTGGGAGCTCCCCGTGTCCCTGCTGTGCCTGGGCAGGGGCCACGAAGGCCCCCCGGCATCCAGAGAGCCGTGGGTGAGGGGTTATTGGGGTTTAATTGGGATTTTGGGGGGTTTTATTGGGGTTTGAATGGGGTTTGAATGGAGTTTGAAGGGGTTTGGGCGCCCCCGTGTCCCTGCTGTGCCTGGGCAGGGGCCACGAAGGCCCCCCGGGATCCAACGGGCCATGGGTGAGGGGGCTGAGGGGTTTAGTGGGGTTTAAATGGGATTTTATTGGGGTTTTGGGGGGATTTATTGGGATTTTGGGGGGGTTTCAATGGGATTTGGGCGCCCCCGTGTCCCTGCTGTGCCTGGGCAGGGGGCCACGAAGGCCCCCCGGGATCCAGAGAGCCGTGGGTGAGGAGTTATTGGGGTTTAATTGGGATTTTGGGGGGTTTGGGGGGGGATTTATTGGGATTTGAGGGGGTTTTGGGGGGATAGTTTGGGGTTTTGGGGAGGTTTGGGGAGGTTTGAATGGCATTGAATGGGGTGTGGGGAGTTGGAATGGGGGTTTTGGGGGGTTTGAATGGGGTTTGAGTGGGATTTGGAGGGGTTTGGGGGGCTTTGAATGGGATTTTGGGGGTCTTAATGGGGTTTTGGGGGGTTTGAATGGGGTTTGCACGGTTTGAATGGGATTTGATTGGGATTTGGCGGGTTTGAATGGGATTCGAGGGGGTTTAAATGGGATTTTTGGGGGGTTCTGGGGTGATAGTTTGGAGTTTGGGGAGGTTTGAATGGGGTTTCTGGGGGGTTTGAATGGGGTTTGGGTGGGTTTGGAGGGGGTTAAAGGGGGATTTGAGGGGATTTTGGGGGGTCTTATTGGGATTTGGGGGGCTTTGAATGGGGTTTGGGGAGGTTTTGGAGGGGTCTGAAGGGATTTTGGGGAGTTTGAATGGGATTTTTGGGGGGTTTTGGGGAGATAATTTGGAGTTTGGGGAGGTCTTTAGGAGGTTTGAGGGGAATTTGAGGGGATTTTGGGGGGATTTATTGGGGTTTGAGGGGGTTTGGGGGGGATTTGGGGGGTTTGATTGGGGTTTTATTGGGATTTGGGGGGGTTTTGGGGGGATATTTTGGGGTTTTGGGGAGGTTTGGGGAGGTTTGAATGGGATTGAATGGGGTGTGGGGGGTTTGAATGGGGGTTTTGGGGGGTTTGGTTGGGATTTTGGGGGGTTTAAATGAGATTTTTGGGGGGTTTGGGGATGATAGTTTGGGGTTTGGGAGGGATTTTGGGGAGTTTGAGGGGGTTTTGGGGGGATAGTTTGGGGTTTTGGGGGGATTTGTTGGGATTTTGGGGAGATTTGGGGGGGTTTGGAGGGGTTTGAATGGGGTTTGGGAGGGATTGGGGGGGTTTAAAGTGGATTTGGGGGGGTTAAAAGGGAATTTGAGGGGGTTTTGGGGGGATTTATTGGGATTTTGGGGGGTTTGAATGGGGTTTGAGGGGGTTTGGGCGCTCCCGTGTCCCTGCTGTGCCTGGGGAGGGGGCCACGAAGGCCCCCCGGCATCCAACGGGCCATGGGTGAGGGGGCTTTGGGGTTTAATTGGGATTTATTGGGATTTATTGGGGTTTGATTGGGGTTTTATTGAGATTTGAGGGGGTTTTGGGGGGATATTTTGGGGTTTTGGGGGGGTTTGAATGGGGTTTGGGGAGGTTTTGGAGGAGTCTGAAGGGATTTTGGGGGGTTTTATTGGGGTTTGAGGGGATTTTGGGGGGTTTGAGTGGGATTTTGGGGGGATTCAAGAGGGTTTTGGGGTGATTTGAAGGCAGTTTGGGGAGGGTTTATTGGGATTTGGGGGGGTTTAAATGGGATTTTGGGGGGTTTTAAGGGGTTTGAATGGGGGGTTTGATTGGGATTTGGGGGCATTTGAGGGGGTCTGAATGAGATTTTGGGGAGATTGAATGGGGTTTGATTGGGATTTGAAGGGGTTTGAATGGGATTTAAGGGGGTTTTGGGGGTATTTTATTGGGATTTTGGGCAGCTCTTATTGGGGTTTGGGGAGGTTTGAGAGGGTTTTGGGGGATCTAAGTGGGATTTTGGGGTGATATTTTGGGGTTTGGGGGATTTAAATGCGATTTTGGGGGGTTTAAATGGGATTTTGGGGTGATTTAAAGGGGGTTTGCATCGATTTTGGGGAATTTTATTGGGATTTTGGGGGATTTTGGGGGGTTAAAATGGGATTTTTGGGGGGTTTTGGGGTGATAGTTCGGGGTTTGGGGGGATTTGAATGGGATTTTGGGGGGTTTAAATGTGATTTTGGAGGGTTTTATTGGGGTTTTGGGGGGTTTAAATGGGATTTTGGGGGCATTTATTGGGGTTTGAGGGGGTTTTGGGGAGTTTGAATGGGATTTTGGGGGGTTTAAATGGGATTTTGGGGGGTTTTATTGGGGTTTTATTGGGATTTGGGGGGTTTGAATGGGATTTGGGGGATTTAGTTTGGATTTTGGGGGGTCTGAAGGGGATTTGGAGAGGTTTGATTGGGTTTTGGGGGAATTTATTGGGATTTGAGGGGGTTTTGGGGGGATTTATTGGGATTTTGGGGGGTTTAGTTTGGGGTTTTGGGGGGATTTATTGGGATTTGGGGGAGTTTAAATGGGATTTTGGGGGGATTTGGGGGGTTTTGGGGTGATTTGTTGCATTTTGGGGGGATTTATTGGGATTTTGGGGGGTTTGATTGGGATTTGAGGGGGTTTTGGGGCGATTTTTTTGGATTTTGGGGAGGTTTTGGGGGGGATTTGAGGGAATTTGGGGAGATTTTGGGAGGTGTGAATGAGATTTTGGGGGGTTTGAATGGGAATTTTGGGGGGATTTGAGGGGATTTGGGGGTTTGAATGGGATTTTGGGGGGATTTGAGGGGATTTTGGGGTGATATTTTGGGGTTTAGGGGAAAAATTGGGGTTTTTTGGGCAGAAAATTGGGATTTTTGGGGGGATTTTGGGGAAAAAAATGGGATTTTTGGGGGGATTTTGGAGGAAAAAATTGGGATTTTTGGGGGGATTTTGGGGGAAAAATTGGGATTTTTTGGGGGAAAAATTGGGATTTTTGGAGGGATTTTGGGGGAAAAATTGGGGATTTTAGGGGGATTTTGGGGGAAAAATTGGGATTTTTAGGGGGGATTTTGGGGGAAAAATTGGGATTTTTGGGGGAAAAATTGGGGGTTTTTTGGAGGAACAACTGGGATTTTTGGGGGGATTTTGGGGGAAAAATTGGGATTTTTGGGGGGGATTTGGGGGGAAAAATTGGGATTTTTGTGGCCAAAATTGGGATTTTTGGGGGGATTTTGGGGGAAAAAATTGGGATTTTTAGGGGGGATTTTGGGGGAAAAATTGGGATTTTTGGGGGGGATTTTGGGGAAAAATTGGGATTTTTAGGGGGGATTTTGGGGCAAAAATTGGGATTTTTGGGGGGGATTTTGGGGAAAAATTGGGATTTTTTGGGGGGGATTTTGGGGGAAAAATTGGGATTTTTTGCGGGGGGATTTTGGGGGAAAAATTGGGATTTTTGGGGGGGATTTTGGGAAAAAAAAATTGGGATTTTTGTTTTGGAGAAAAAAACTCGGATTTTTTTTTTTGGAGAAAAAATTTTTGGGGTTTTTCATATTTTTCCCCCAAAAAATCCCAATTTTTTTTCCTCTAAAAACCCCAAAAAATCCAAAACCAAAATTGGGAGGAAACTTGGGGAAAAATCGGATGAATTTCGAAAAATTTGATATTTTTGGGGCAGATTTTATGGGAATTCGGGTCGGTTTTTTTGGGAATATTTAATTAATTAATTTTGGTGGGATTTTTGGGGGATTTTTAAGGGATTTTGGGGGTCGGATTTAACAAAAATTTCTGATTTTTTTTTTGTTTTAACTCAAATGTCACTCAAAATTTTTTTTTCTTTTAATTTTATTTTCTTTTTTATTTTGTTATTTATTTTATTTTATTTATTTATTTATTTGTTTTTTATTTTTTTGTTTTGGTTTTCTCCTCCCCCAGCGCGCGTGACGCGGTTCGGGCAGCGCCTCCTATTGGTTGTTTACCCGGGGGGCGTGGCCGAGGATGGCCCCGCCCCCTCCCCCCTCAAGCCCCCCTCCCCCCCCCTGCGAGGATCCCCTGACCCCCCTGACCCGCCCCGCCCCCTCCTAAGCCCCGCCCCTTCCCTTAAGCCCCGCCCCTTTCATTGGCCCCACCCCTGAGCCCGGTGGGACCGCCCCTCCCCCTATAGTGCCTTAAAAGGGGGCGTGGCCTCAATCCCCCCTCATCTCAATGACGTCATGGGCAGAGCCGGCTCCGCCCCTTCCCCTCCTGCTTTTAATAAAAGGGGGCGTGGCCTCGCGGCGGGCGCGGCTTGTGAATAAAAAAAACACCTTTGGCAAAAAAAAAAAAAAAATCGTTGTGTGTGTGTTTTTTTTATTTATTATTATTATCTTTTAATTGAAATTTCAGGATTTTTTCCACCGAAAATTTTCCGTCGTTTTTTTTCCAAAAATCGCCGAATTTTTTTTTTTTTTTGGATCCCGAACTTGGATCAAAAAAAAAAAAAAAAAAAAAAAAAAAATCCTCGATTTTTATTTTTTGTTTTTCCGGAAATTTTTTTGTAGTCGTTTCCGGAAATTCCCGACAGTTTCCGAGGTTTAAAGGAAAAAATCACGAATTCTACAAATAGTCTCCAAATTTTTTTTTAGTTTTTCGCGAATTTTTCCGGAAACCCCCGAACTCTTCACGGAAATCGCCGAAGTTTTGCACGGAAATGTCCGAACTCGAATCGGGGGAAAAAAAAAAAAAAATCCCGAATTTCTCCGGAAATTCCCGAACTCCTCCGAACCTCCCCGACACCGGAAACACCCGAAGAGCCACGGGAACAACCGGAAATACCCGAAGAGCACCGGAAACACCCGAAGAGCCGCCGGGAACACACGGCAAAATCCGGAAATACCCGAAGAGCTACGGAAAGCCACGGAAGGTTACGGAAACAGCCGAAGCGCCGTGCGGAAGTTGCCGAAGCCGCCGTCCGGAAGCGTCCGAAGGCGCAGCGCAAGCGGCGCCACACCAAGATGGCGGACGGGGAGGAGGTGACTCTGGACGGGCGGCCGCTCCATCTGCTGCGCGTCGCCGACCTCAAAGCGGCCCTGGAGCAGCGAGGGCTCGCCAAGAGCGGCCAGAAGAGCGCCCTGATCAAGCGGCTGCGAGGGGTGAGGGGGAAGCGCCAGAAATGGCGGCGGCGCCGAAGGAGAGGCCGCCGTGAGGGGAAAGAGGGGGGGCGGGAAAATGGCGGCGCATGCGCGGGAAGCGGGGAGTGAAGGGGGGGGGGGAAGGTTTCCCCCCCTCAGGGTTTTCCCGCCAACGCGTGAGGGGGGGAAAAGGCGGGAAGGAGGAGACCCCCCCCCCCCCCCCTTCATGAGGGTGAGGGCGGTTTGGGGTGAAAAAAGGAGATTTTGGGTCGGTGGGAGCGGAGAGGTTTTTTTAGGTGGGTTTGTAGGTAAAAGTTGGGGTTTTATGGGGGTTTGGGGTTTTTTTTGCGGGGTTAGGGTGGTCCGCGGAGAGGCTGAGGGGGTTTGGGTTTAAAGGGAGGGTTTTGGGGGAGTTTGTGAGGGGGGTTTGAGGTAAAGTTACGCGTTTTGTGAATTCTGCAAAAAGTCTGAGGGGGATTTGGGTTTAAAGCTCCGGCTTTGAGGGGGTTTGAGGTAAAGTTACGGGTTTTGTGAATTCTACCAAAAAGTCTGAGGGGATTTGGGTTTAAATCTCCGGTTTTGAGGAGTTTGTGAGGCGGTTTGAGGTAAAGTTGCGGGTTTTTGGAATTCTGCAAAAAAATCTGAGGGGAATTTGGGTTTAAAGCTCCGGCTTTGAGGGGGTTTGAGGTAGAGTTGCGGGTTTTGTGAATTCTACAAAAAGTCTGAGGGAGATTTGGGTTTAAAGCTCCGGCTTTGAGGGGGTTTGAGGTAGAGTTGCGGGTTTTGTGAATTCTACAAAAAGTCTGAGGGGGATTTGGGTTTAAAGCTCCGGCTTTGAGGGGGTTTGAGGTAAAGTTGCGGGTTTTGTGAATTCTACAAAAAGTCTGAGGGGATTTGGGTTTAAATCTCCGGTTTTGAGGAGTTTGTGAGGGAATTTGAGGTGAAATTGCGGTTCTGAAGCGATTTGGGTTTAAATCTCCGGTTTTGAGAAGTTTGTGAGGGGATTTGGGTTTAAAGCTTCGCTTTTAAGGTTTTTGTGAGGGGATTTTGAGGTAAAAGTCGCGGTTTTGATGAGTTTTAGGACAAATCGGAGGGGATTTTGGGGTAGAAATTGCGGATTTTGTGAGTTTTGGGGAATGTCTGAGGGGATTTGAAAGCTCCGGGTTTGAGAAATCCGTGAGGGAATTTGAGGTAAAAGCCGCTGTTTTTATGAATTCCGTTAAAACTCTGAGGGGATTTAAATTTTAAACTCCAAATTTTGGGGGATGTTTTAGGAGATTTGAGGTTTTAATGAGTTTGAGGAGGAATTGAAGGCGATTTAAGGTTGAAAACCCATTTTTGGTGAGTTTATGCGGGAATTTGGGGTAAATATCGCAGTAAATATCACATTTGGGGCAAAACTCGGAATTTTATCATTTTGAGGAGATTTCTTTTTGATAATTCGAGATTAAATCCTTGTTTTGGAGGGATTTTAGCAAAAAAAAAATTAATTTTCGTGACTTTAGGAGAGAATTTGAGGTAAAACTTGAAGGTTTGGGGACTTTGACAATTTGAGGTAAAAAGTGAAGTTTTTGTTGAATTTTCAGCAGATTTCAGGTAAAAGTTGCAAATTTTTGTGGATCCCTGAGGAATTTGAGGCCAAATCCTCATTTTTTAACGTGTTTGTGAGGGAATTTGAGGTAAAAATTCCGTTTTTTGAGGCAAAAATCGCAGCTTTGTTGAGGTTTTGAGGGGATTTGAGGTAAAAATCACTTTTTTTTGTGGGTTTATGAGGGGGATTTGAGGCAAAAAAATGCAATTTTTGGTTATTTTGTGAGGGATTTTTGAGGAGATTTTGGTCAGAAATTCAGAATTTTGTGGGGTTTTGGGGGAAATTCTGGGGATTTCAGGGCGGGAGGGCAACAAAAAAAAGGGAATTAATGAAAATGAGAATTTCAGGAAATGGGAAATTTTCCTGATTTTGCCCCAATTTCAGGCGCTGATGTTGGAAAACCTCCAGAAGCACTCGAGCCCCCACCCCACTTTCCAGCCCAACTCCCAGGTGAGACCCCCAAAAATCCCCAAATTCACCCCAAATTTACCAAAATCCAACAAAATTCCCAAAAATTTCCCAAAAAATTGGGAAAAAATACCCAAAAAATTAATAAAAAATCCCAAATAATCCCGAATATTTGGGCATTCCCAATTTTTGGAATCTTGGTTCACTTTATCCCCAAAACCCCTTTAAAAATCCCTAAAAAATCATTGAAAAATCACTAAAAAAAAGCCAAAAAATTCTCAAAAGTCACCCAAAAAATTGGGAAAAAATTCCCAAAAAATTAATAAAAATTCCCAAATTTTTGGGAATTTCCAACTTTTGGAATCTTGGTTCGCTTTATCCCCAAAACCCATTTAAAAATCCCTAAAAAATAATTTAAAATCGCTAAAAATTGCCAAAAAATTCTCAAAATTCACCCAAAAAATTGGGAAAAAAATAATTAAAAATCCCAAATAATCCCAAATTTTTGGGAATTCCCAATTTTTGGAATCTTGGGTTGGAAAGGCTTCGCTTTATCCCCAAAACCCATTTAAAAATTCCTTAAAAAATCATCTAAAATCACTAAAAATGCTAAAAAATTCTCAAAATTCACCCAAAAATTCTGCAAAAAATTGGGAAAAAAATCCCAAGAACTTAATAAAAATCCCAAATTTTTGGGAATTCCCAATTTTTGGAATCTTGGTTCACTTTATCCCCAAAACCCATTTAAAAATCCCTGAAAAAAAATCATCTAAAATCGTCAAAAAATGGCAAAAAATTGTCAAAATTCACCCAAAAAATTGGGAAAAAATTTCCAAAAAATTAATAAAAAATCCCAAATAATCCCGAATTTTTGGGAATTCCCAATTTTTGGAATCTTGGTTCGCTTTATCCCCAAAACCCATTTTAAAATCTCTAACAATTCGTCTAAAATCACTATAAAATGGCAAAAAAATCTCAAAATTCACCCAAAAATTCCCCCAAAAATTGGGAAAAAATTCCCAAAAAAATAATAAAAAATCCAAATAAAACCAAATTTGTGGGAATTCCCAATTTTTGAATCTGAGGGGTGGAACAGCCTCACTTAACCCACAGAGAGCCCCAAAAAAATCACTAAAAAATCACCAAAAATCGCTGAAAAATCATAAAAAAAGCCACAAAAAATCGGAAAAAGTCTCCAAAAAATTAATAAAAATCCCAAATTTTTGGGAATTTTTTGGGAATTCCCAATTTTTTAATCTGAGGGGTGGAACAGCCTCGCTTAACTCTCACAGAGCCCCCAAAAAATCACGAAAAAATCACCAAAAATCGCCGAAAAATCATAAAACAAGCCACAAAAAAATCGGAAAAAATTCCCAAAAAATTAATAAAAATCCCAAATTTTTGGGAATTCCCAATTTTTGAATCTGAGGGGTGGAACAGCCTCGCTTAACCCACAGAGAGCCCCCAAAAAATCACTAAAAAATCACCAAAAATCGCCGAAAAATCATAAAAAAAGCCACAAAAAAATCGGAAAAAATTCCCAAAAAATTAATAAAAATCCCAAATTTTTGGGAATTTTTTGGGAATTCCCAATTTTTGAATCTGAGGGGTGGAACAGCCTCACTTAACCCACAGAGAGCCCCCAAAAAATCACGAAAAATTCACCAAAAATCGCCGAAAAATCATTAAAAAAGCCACAAAAAAATCGGAAAAAATTCCCAAAAAATTAATAAAAATCCCAAATTTTTGGGAATTCCCAATTTTTGAATCTGAGGGGTGGAACAGCCTCACTTAACCCACAGAGAGCCCCCAAAAAATCACGAAAAAATCACCAAAAATCGCCGAAAATTCATAAAAAAACGCCAAAAAATCACCAAAAATTTCCCAAAAAAAGGGAAAAAATTCCCCAAATTCCCAGATTTTAATAAATTCCCGTTTTTTTGGCAGATGGGCGAGGCCATGGGGCAGAACAGCTTCATCAAGCAGTACCTGGAGAAGCAGCAGGAGCTGCTGCAGCAGCGCCGGGACCCCCCCGAGCCCCACGGTGAGACCCCAAAATCCCCAAATTTCACCCAAAAAAACCCCCAAAATTCACCCCAAAATCCCCAAATTTCACCCCAAAATAAACCCCAGAATTCACCCCAAAATTCACCTCAAAATCCCCAAATTTCACCTCAAAATTCACCCCAAAATCCCCGAATTTCACCCCAAAATTCACCCAAAAATCCCCCAGATTTTCCTCAAAAACCCCAAAATTCACCACAAAATCCCCAAATTTCACCCCAAAAAAACCCCAGAATTCACCCCAAAAAACCCCCAAAATTTACCTCGAAAAACCCAAATTTCACCCCAAAATAAACCCCAAAATTCACTTCTAAAACCCCAAATTTCACCCCAAAATTCACCCTAAAATCCCCAAAATTCACCCAAATTTCACCCCAAAAAAACCCCCAAAAATTCACTCCTAAATTCACCTCAAAAACCCCAAATTTCACCCCAAAATTCAACCCCAAAATCCCCAAATTTCACCCCAAAAAAACCCCCAAATCTGCCCAAAATTTACCCCAAAACCCATCAAATTTCACCCCAAAATTCACCCCAAAAATCCCCCTGATTTACCTCAAAAACCCCAAATTTCACCCCAATAAAAACCCCTAAAATTCACCCCGGAATTCACCCTAAAATCCCCAAATTTCACCCCAAATTTCACCCCAAAATTCAGCCCAAAAATCCTCCAGATTTACCCCGAAAACTCCAAATTTCACCCCAAAAAACCCCCAAAATTCAGCTCAAAAACCCCAAATTTCACCCCAGAATTCACCCCAAAATCCCCAAATTTCACCCCAAAAAAACCCCAAAATCCCCAAAATTCACCCAAAAAAACCCCCAAAAATTCACTCCTAAAACCTCAAATTTCACCCCCAAAAAACCCCCAAATTTCACCCCAAAATTCACCTCAAAATCCCCAAATTTCACACCAAATTTCACCCCAAAATAAACCCCAAAATTCACCCCTAAATCCTCAAATTTCACCCCAAAATTCACCCCAAAATCCCCAAATTTCACCCCAAAATTCACCCTAAAATCCCCCTGATTTATCCCAAAAAGCCTAAATTTCACCCCAAAATAAACCCCAAAATTCACCCCAAATTTCACCCCAAAAATCCTCTCCAGATTTACCCCGAAATCCCAAATTTCACCCCCAAAAAAACCCCAAATTTCACCCCAAAATTCACCCCAAAATCCCCAGAATTCACCCCAAAAATTACCCCAAAATTCACCCCAAAATTCCCAAATTTAACCCCAAAATTCACCTTAAAAATTTCCCCAAAATGTCCCAAAATCCCCAAATTTCACCCCAAAAAAACCCCAGAATTCACCCAAAAAACCCCCAAAATTCACCCCAAAATTTTCCCCAAAATGTCCCAAAATTCCCGAATTTCCCCCCAAAATTTGGATTTTCCGCAGCCTCGGAGGAGGAGGAAGAGGAGGAGGAAGGAGGGGGGAGGAAGGAGCGGCGGCGGACGGTGAGAAAATGGGAAAATTTGGGCAATTTTGGGGTTTTTTATTGAAATTTTGGGTTTTTATAATGAATTTATTTTATTTTTTATTTTATTATGTTAGTATCTTATTAATTTATAATTACTATTTTTGTAATTAATAATTTTCCCTTTTTTGGGTTTATTTTTTTCACTTTTTGTTCAAATTTTCTCTTTTTACAACCTCTAATTCTGTTTTTTTTTTTATTTTTTTAAATTTATTTATTTTAATTTATTTAATTTATTTAAATTCTCTAATTTTGGGTGAAATTTTCTAATTTTCAAGCCTAATTTTCCCTTTTTTGGGTTTATTTTTTCCACTTTTTGTTCAAATTTTCTCTAATTCTCTATTTTTAATTTTTTAAAATTTATTTATTTCAATTTAATATATTTAATTTATTTAAATTCTCTAATTTTGAGTAAAATTTTCCAATTTTTAAATGCAATTTTCCCTGTTTTGGGTTTATTTTTTTCAGTTTTTGTTCAAATTTTCTCTAATTCTCTATATTTCATTTTTCTTAATTTATTTATTTCAATTCAATTTATTTAACTTATTTAAATTTTCTAATTTTGGGTCAAATTTTTCCAATTATTAAGCATAATTTTCCTTTTTTTGGGTTTATTTTTTTCCACTTTTTGTTCGAATTTTCTCAATTTTTTATTTTTTTTAATGTATTTATTTGAAAATTTATTTATTAAATAAATTAAATTTATTTATTTTTTAGTTTATTAATTTAATTGATTTAAATTCTCGAATTTTGGGTGAAATTTTTCCAATTTTGGCTGAAATTCTCCATTTTTTTCCCGCCAGACCCGCTCGGCCCCGCCCCCAGGCCCCGCCCCCGAGTCAGGCCCCGCCCCCCGGCGCCGTCGCTCCGCCCCTTCCTCGGGCCCGCAGGGGGAGGAGGAGGAAGAGGAGGAGGAGGAGGAAGACGAGGAGGAAGAGGAGGAGGAAGAGGAGGAAGAAACCCCAAAATCCTCCGAAATCGCCCCAAAAAAACCGGAAACGGGGGGCGGAGCCAACCCGGGGGGCGGAGCCTGAACCCAACCAGAAAGAGGCGGGGCTTAAACAGGAAGAGATGGAGACAAAACCGGAAGCGGAGCCCGAACAGGAAGTAGAGGCTAAACAGGAAGCGGAGAGCAAACAGGAAGTGGAGAGCAAACAGGAAGTGGACGCCGAACAGGAAGTGGATGCCGAACAGGAAGTGGAGGTTAAACAGGAAGTGGAAGCCAAACAGGAAGTGGAGGATTCCCCTCCCCCCCCAGCGGGGGCAGCCCCTCCCCTCCCTCCCTGCAAGGGGCGGGGCCTGAGAAGGAGGCGGAGCTTCCGGCGGAGGGGGAGGGGCTCCGAAAAGAGGAAGAGGAGGAGGAGGAGGAAGAGGAGGAGCCCCTCCCCCCCCTGCTGAGCGCTGAGGCCCCGCCCCCTTCTCGCCCCTCCCCCCTCCCTCCTCTTCCTCCTCCTCCTCTTCGGCCTCGTCCGCTCCCCCCTCCCCCCACGGGGGCGGGGCTCAGGTGAGTGACAGGGAAAACAAAAAGGGGGCGGGGCTTAAAGGGGGAGGCGAATCAAGCCACGCCCACCACGGGCTGAAGGTGCAAGGTGGGATATGTAAATGTGCTGAATATGCAAATTGCCATATGCAAATGTGCTGAATATGCAAATTGTGTCCCCAGGAGGGGGAGGGGCAGCGCGGGGACGGCCCCCAGGAGGAGAGGTGAGTGGGGGAGGGGCGGGAATGGGGAAATTGGGGGAAAAATGGGAAAATTTGGGGAATTTTGTGGAAAATTTGGGGATTTTGGGAAAAAGTGAGGAATTTTGGGGAAAATTTGGGGGAAATTAGGGGGATTTTGGGAAAAAATGGAGGAATTTTGTGGGAAAATTGGGAAAATTTGGAGGAATTTATGGGAAATTTAGGGAAAATTTGGGGGATTTTGGGAAAAAATGGAGGAATTTTGTGGGAAATTTGGGGGATTTTGTGGAAAATTGAATTTGTGGGGAAATTGGGAAAATTTGGGGGAAATTTGGGGGATTTTTGGGAAAAATGGAGGAGTTTTGGGGGAAAAATTGGGAAAATTTGGGGGATTTTGTTCGAAAATTGAGGAATTTGTGGGAAAATTTGGGAAAAAATTGGGAAAGTTTGGGGGGTTTTGGCAAAAAATGGAGGAATTTGTGGGAAAATTTGGGGTATTTTGAGGCAAATTTAGGAATTTTTGGAGAAATTTGGGGAAAATTTGGGGATTTTGGGAAAAAATGGGGGAATCTTGTGGGAAAATTGGGGAAGTTATGGGAATTTTGGCAAAAAATGGAGGAATTTGGGGGAAAATTTGGGGGAAATTTTGGGGGATTTTGGCAAAAAAATGGAGGAATTTGTGGGGAAAATTTTGGGGAAATTTTGGGAAAAAATGAGGAATTTTATGGAGAATTTTGGGAAAATTTGGGGGATTTGGAAGAAATTGAGGAATGTGTGGGAAATTTGGGGTAAATTTGCCAAAAATGAGGATTTTTGGGGAAATTTGAGTAATTTTGGGACAACTCTGACGGATTTTGTGGGAAATTTGGAGAAATTGGAGAATTTTGGGGGGATTTGAGAGGAAAATTTGGGGGAAAATTGGTGAGTTTTTGGGAATTTGAGGGAATTTTGGGGTCTGGGGGGTCCTGGTGGAATTTTTGGGGAATTTTTGGCATTTTTGGTGTCCCTGAATTGGGTCTGGGGTGGATTTTGGGGTAAATTTGAGGAATTTTGGGGATTCTGGGGTCTCTAATGGGTCTGGGGTCGTTTGTGGGGGTCCTTTTTTGGGTCAGGGGTGAAATTTTGGGGGAATTTTGAGGAATTTTGGGGTTTTTCGGTCCCTAATTGGGTCTGGGGGCCGCGGTGGGCGTGCCCTGCCCATATATGGCAATCCCGGGCACTCCCAACCCCGCCCGCTCATTAGCATAACCCCGCCCCCTCATTCTACATAAGGACATAACCCCGCCCCTTTTTAACTCCTTACACAGCAGCTCTGCTGTTCCTAAACCACGCCCTCCCCGCGTGCTGATTGGCTGGGTTTTTCCTTACCACGCCCCCCTCGGCGTCGCCTATTGGCCACGCCTGGCGGTTCCGCCTCCTCTGCGGCGCGGGGCATGCTGGGATCGCGGCAAGATGGCGGCGCCGCCCGGCTGCGGCCGCCCCGCACAATAGCGGGGGGGGGAGGGGGCGCGGGGTGAGGCGGCAAAAGCGGAAAAAATGGGAAAAAATGGGAAAAAAGGGGAAAAATGGGGAAAAGTGAGGGGGGAGCGGGGCGGGGAACGCGGGAGGGAGGGAAAGGGGGCGGCGGGAAGGCGGGAAATGGGGAGGGGGTCGTGAGGGGAGAGGGGGAAAATGGGATTTTTGTGAGGGGGAAAATAGGGATTTTTGAGGGAGAAATCGCGATTTTTGAGCGAAAACGGAGATTTCTGAGGGAAAAGGGGAGGGTTTTGTGGGAAAAATGGGGATTTTTTTGGATAATATGAGGGTTTTGTGAGAAAACCGGGGTTTTTGTGAGGGGAAATGGGGATTTTATGAGGGGAATAGTGCGGGTTTTGTGGGAAAAATGGGGATTTTTGTGGGGAAAGTGGACTTTTGTGTGTGAAGAATGATGATTTTTGAGGGGAAAAAGGGGGAATTTGTGCATAAAAGATGTTTTTGAGGGGAATTTGTGAGGAAAAAGGGGGAAAAAGTAAAGGCGGGAAATGAGGAGGGGGTCGTGAGGGGAGAGGGGCTCGAGGGGAAAATTGGGATTTTTGTGAGGGGAAAATTGGGATTTTTAACGGAAAAACGGGGATTTGTGTGGAGAAATCACGATTTTTAAGGGAGATGTGTGGGGTTTTGTGCGGAAAATGGGGATTTTTGTGGGGAAAATGAGGGTTTTGGGAGAAAAGCGGGGTTTTTGTGAGGGAAAGGGGGGATTTTTGTGGGAAAAATGAGGATTTTTGAACGGAAAAAGGGGATTTTTGTGGGAAAAGTGGATTTTTGTGTGTGAAAAACGATGATTTTTGAGGGAAAAAAGGGGAATTTGTGCATAAAAAGATGTTTTGAGGGGTTTTGTGGGGAAAAAGTGGCGGGAAATGGGCAGGGGGTCGTGAGGGGAGAGGGGAAAATGGGATTTTTGTGAGGGGAAAATTGGGATTTTTGAGGGAGAAATTGCGATTTTTGAGGGAAAACGGAGATTTCTGAGGGAAAAGTGGAGGTTTTGTGGGAAAAATGGGGGTTTTGTGTAAAATGAGGATTTTGAGCGAAAAATGGGATTTTTGTGAGCAGAAAAATGGAATTTTTGAGGGGAAAAAAGGATTTTTTTTAGGAAAAATGCTGTTTTGAGAGAAAAATGGGGATGGTTCTTTGGGGAAAATTGGGTTTTATGAGGGAAAATGGGGATTTTTGTGGAAAAATGGGAATTTTTGGAGGTGAAAATGGAGATTTTTAAGGGAAAAAAGGGGAATTTGGGGAACTTTAAAGGTTAAACTGGAATTTGGCGGGGAAAATTCGGATTTTATGTGGGAAAGTGGGGGTTTTTGAGGGAAAATTTGGATTTTTGGGAAAATAGGGATTTTGTGAAGGGGAAAATGGGGATTTTTATGAGGGAAAATGGGATTTTGTGAGGAAAATGAGGATTTTTGAGGGAAAATGTGGATTTTTTGGGGAAAATGGGAATTTTTGAGGGAAATTAGGGATTTTTAGGGGAAAATTGGGGATATTTGAGGAAAATTGGGGATTTTTAGGGGAAATTGGGGATTTTTTGGGGAAATTGGATTTTTTGGGGGAAATTTTGGGGATATTGTGGGTAAATTGGGGATTTTTGGGGAAATTGGGGTTTTTTTGGGGAAATTGGGGATTTTTAGGGGAAATTGGGTGTTTTTTGGGGGAAAATTGGGTGTTTTTGGAAAATTGGGTTTTGGGGGGAAAATTGGGGTTTTTTAGGTGAAAATTGGGGATTTTTTTGGGGAAAATAGAAATTTTTTGGGGGAAAATTGGGGATTTTTTTGTGGAAAATTGGGGATTTTTTGGGGGAAAATTGGGGATTTTTTGGGGGAAATTTGGTGTTTTTTGTGGGGAAAATTTGGGGATTTTTTTGTGGAAATTGGGTATTTTTTAGGGGAAAATTGGGGATTTTTTGTGGGGAAAATTGGGGATTTTTGGGGAAAATTGGGGGATTTTTTAGGGGAAAATTTGGAATTTTTGTGGGTAAATTTGGGGGATTTTTGAGGGGAAATTGGGGATTTTTTAGGGGAAAATTGGGATTTTTGGGGGAAATTGGGGGAGTTTTTAGGGGAAATTGGGGATTTTTGAGGGGAAAATTGGGTGTTTTTGTGGGGAAATTGGGGTTTTTTGGGGAATGGGTTTTTGTGGGGAATTGGGGAGTTTTAGGGGAATTGGGGATTGTTTTGGGGGGAATTTGGGGTGTTTTTAGGGGAAATTGGGGATTTTTTAGGGGGAAATTGGGGGATTTTTTAGGGGAATTGGGGTTTTTTGTGGGAAATTGGGGTTTTTTGGGGAAATTGGAGATTATTTTGGGGGGAAATTGGGATTTTTGTGGGTAAATTGGGGTTTTTGTTGGGGTAAATTGGGGGTTTTTTGGGGGAAATTAATTTTTTTGGGAGAATTGGGAATTTTTTTTGGGGGGAATTGGGGATTTTTGTGGGTAGAATTGGGGATTTTTTGTGGGTAAAATTGGGGGATTTTTTTGTGGAAAATTGGGTATTTTTTAGGGGAAATTGGGGATTTTTGTGGGGAAAATTGGGGATTTTTTTGTGGAAATTGGGTGTTTTTTGGGGGGAAATTGGGTGTTTTTGTGGGAAATTGGGGATTTTTTAGGGGAAAATTGGGATTTTTGTGGGGAAATTGGGATTTTTGTGGGGTAAATTGGGATTTTGAGGGGGAAATTGGGGATTTTTTTGTGGAAATTGGTGTGTTTTTTTGGGGAAATTGGGTGTTTTTGTGGGGAAATTGGGGATTTTTTAGGGGAAAATCGGATTTTTGAGGGGAAAATTGGGGGATTTTTGTGGGGAAAATTGGGGATTTTTTTTGTGGAAAATTGGGTGTTTTTTGGGGGGAAAATTGGGGAGTTTTTAGGGGAAAATTGGCATTTTTATGGGAAAAATCGGATTTTTATGGGGGGAAAAAAATTCCCAAAAATCCCCAAAAAATTCCTGAAAATCCCCAAACCCCCCAAAATCCCCTAAAACCTCTAAAATTCCCCAAAATTCCCCCAAATCCCCCCAAAAAAGCCCCAAACGCTCCGATTTTGGCCCCCCCAGCTCGGAGCCGGCGCCGCCCATGGAGCCGGGAGCCGCCCCAAGCCCCGCCCCCCCCGAGGTAACCATGGCAACCACGGGAGGGGGCGGGGCCACGGCGGGAACGGGGAGGGTGCTGAAAGGGTGGAGGGGGCGGGGCTAAGGAGGGGGGCGGGGCCAAGGGGAGGGAGGGGGCGGGCAAAACCAAAATCCCCAAATCGGGGGGGGGGGGTGGGGCAAAACCTGGGGGGGTTTGGGACCTGAAAATGGGGATTTGAACCCAAATTTGGGATTTTTAACACAAAATTTGGGATTTTTAACCCAAAATTGGGGATGTGAACCAAAAATTGGGATTTTTAATGAAATTGGGAATTTAACACAAAAGGGGGAATTTTTACCCAAAATTAGGATTTTTAATCTCAAAATTGGGAATTTTTACCCATAATTTGGGATATTTAATCCAAAATTGGGGATTTTTAGCCCAAAATTGGGATTTGAACCCAAAATTGGGATTTTTAACCCAAAAATTGGGGATTTTTAACCCAAAAATTGGGGATTTTTAAACGAAAATTGGGAATTTAACACAAAAGGGAAATTTTTAACCCAAAAATTGGGGATTTTGAACCCAAAATTGGGATTTTTAACCCAAAATTTGGGATTTTGAGCCCAAAATTTGGGATATTTAATCCAAAATTGGGGATTTTTTACCCCACGATTGGGGATTTTTTAACCCAAAATTGGCGGGGTTTTAACCCAAAATTGGGATTTTTTTCCCCAGGATTGAGAGGGATTTTCCCCTGAATTTTAATTTTATACGTTCCCCACAAAATTGATTTTTTTCCCACAAAATTTAGGTTTAATCCTCCAAAAGTTGGGATTTTTTCTTTTCCCAAAAAAAATTGAATTTTTTCCCAAAAAATTGGGATTTTTTCCCCCAAAAATTTAGGTTTAACCCCCAAAAATTTGGATTTTTTTCCCCAAAAATTAGATTTAATCCCCCAAAAATTGGATTTTTTTTTCCCAAAAAATTGGGATTTTTTCACAAAAAAATTCAATTTTTTCCCAAGAAAATTTAGGTTTTACCCCCCAAAAATTGGGATATTTTTTTTTTTCCCAAAAAATTAGGTTTAATCCTCGAAAAATTGGGATTTTTTTCCCCAAAAAAATTGAATTTTTTCCCAGAAAATTTGAGGTTTTTTTCCCCCCAAAAAATTGAATTTTTTCCCAAAAAAAATTGAATTTTTTCCCAAAAAAATTTAGGTTTAATCCCCCAAAAATTGGGATTTTTTTACCAAAAAATTGGGATTTTTTTTCCCCAAAAATTTAGGTCTAATTCCCCAAAAATTGGGATACTTTTTTTCCTTAAAAATACTGAATTTTTTCCCAAAAAATTGGGATTTTTTTCTCAAAAAAATTGAATTTTTTCCCAAAAAATTGGGATTTTTTTCCCAAAAAAAATTGAATTTTTTCCCAAAAAATTGGGATTTTTTCCCCCAAAATAATTGCATTTTTTCCCAAAAATTGGGATTTTTTTTCCCAAAAAAAATTGAATTTTTTCCCAAAAAAATTGTATTTTTCCCCAAAAAATTGGGATTTTTTTCCCCAAAAATTGAATTTTTTCCCAAAAAATTGGGATCTTTTTTCCCCCAAAAATTAGGTTTAATCCCCCAAAAATTGGGATTTTTTTTTCCCAAAAAAATTGAATTTTTCCCAAAAAATTGGATTTTTTTTCCCCCAAAAAAATTGGAGTTTTGCCCAGTAAATTGGGATTCTTTCCCCAAAAATTTAGGTTTAAACCCCCCAAAAATTGTGATATTTTTTTCCCCAAAAATTTGGATTTTGTTTTCCCAAAAAATTGGGATTTTTTCACAAAAAAAATCAATTTTTTCCCAAGAAAATTTAGGTTTTACCCCCAAAACTTGGGATTTTTTTTTCCCCAAAAATTAGGTTTAATCCCCCCAAAAAATTGGGATTTTTTTACCAAAAAATTGGGATTTTTTTCCCCAAAAATTTAGGTTTAATCCCCCAAAAATTGGGATTTTTTTCCCCCCAAAAAATTGAATTTTTTCCCAAAAAATTGAGATTTTTTTCCCAAAAAAATTGAATTTTTTCCCAAAAAATTAGGGGTTTTTTCCCCCAAAAAATTGCATTTTTTCCCAAAAAATTGGGATTTTTTTCGCAAAAAAAAATTGAATTTTTTCCCAAAAAATTGAGATTTTTTTCCCAAAAAATTGAGATTTTTTTCAAAAAAAAATTGCATTTTTTCCCAAAAAATTGGGATTTTTTTTCCCAAAAAAATTGAATTTTTTCCCAAAAAATTGGGATTTTTTTCCCCAAAATTTGTGGTTTTTTCCCAAAATTTTGTGGTTTCTCCCCAAGCCTGGGCCCCCTCCCCTCCCCCACCCCCCGGACCCCCCACACGTCTCTTTTTTGGGCACCCCCAGCGGAACCTTCCGGAACCCCCCAAAATCGGAGCTCGGAACCTTCCGAAACCCCAAAAAGGCCCCAAAAAGGAGCTCGGGAGAACCAAAAACCCCCCAAAAATGCCCCAAAAATCCGGGGCAAAAACGGACTCAGAAATACCCCAAAAATGGCAAAATTGGGGCAAAAATGGACCCAGAAATACCCCAAAAATTGGGGCAGAAACGGACTCAGAAATACCCCCAAAAACGGCAAAAATTGGGGCAAAAATGGATTCAGAAATACCCCAAAAACGGCAAAAATTGGGGCAGAAATGGACTCAGAAATACCCCAAAAATGGCAAAAATTGGGGCAGAAATGGACCCAGAAATACCCCAAAAATGGCAAAAATTGGGGCAGAAATGGACTCAGAAATACCCCAAAAACGGCAAAAATTGGGGCAAAAATGGACTCAGAAATACCCCAAAAATTGGGGCAAAAATGGACTCAGAAATACCCCAAAAATGGCAAAAATTGGGGCAGAAATGGACCCAGAAATACCCCAAAAACGGCAAAAATTGGGGCAAAAATGGACTCAAAAATACCCCAAAAATTGGGGCAAAAATGGACTCAGAAATACCCCAAAAACGGCAAAAATTGGGGCAGAAATGACCCAGAAATACCCCAAAAACAGCAAAAATTGGGGCAGAATGGACTCAGAAATACCCCAAAAATTGGGGGCAAAAATGGACTCAGAAATACCCCAAAAATGGCAAAAATTGGGGCAAAAATGGGCTCAGAAATACCCCAAAAACGGCAAAAATTGGGGTGGACTCGAAAAAAGCCCAAAAATGGCAAAAATTGGGGCAAAAATGGACCCAGAAATACCCCAAAAATTGGGGCAAAAGCGGACTCAGAAATACCCCAAAAATGGCAAAAAATTGGGGCAGAAATGGACTCAGAAATACCCCAAAAACGGCAAAAATTGGGGCAGAAACGGACTCAGAAATACCCCAAAAATGGCAGAAATTTGGGGCAGAAATGGACTCAAAAACGCCCCAAAAACGGCAAAAATTGGGGCAAAAATGGGCTCGAAAAAAGCCCAAAAATCAGCAAAAAATGGACTCGAAAAACCCCAAAATCAGCAAAAATTTGGGGCAGAAATGGACTCGAAAAACCCCAAAATGGCAAAAATCTGGGGCAGAAATGGACTCCAAAAACGGCAAAATTGGGGAACAGAAAACGCCAAATTTTGCAAAAATTGGGGCAAAAATGGACTCGAAAAAAGCCCAAAAATCAGCAAAAAATGGACTCGAAAAAGCTCAAAATCTGCAAAAATTTGGGGCAAAAGTGGACTCAAAAAACCCCAAAACAACAAAAATTTGGGGCAGAAATGACTCGAAAAAGCCCAAAAATCAGCAAAAAATGGACTTTAAAAACTCGAAAATCTGCAAAAATTTGGGGCAGAAATGGACCCAGAAAAACCCTGAAAATGCCAAAAATGGAGGAACAGAAAACCCCAAAATCTGCAAAAATTGGGGCAAAAATGGACTCGAAAAAAGCCCAAAAATCAGCAAAAAATGGACTCGAAAAACCCCAAAAATGACAAAGATTTGGGGCAGAAATGGACTTGAAAAACCCCAAAAATGGCAAAAATGGAAGAACAGAAAACCCCAAAAATGACAAAAATTTGGGGCAAAAATGGACTGGGAAAACCCAAAATCTGCAAAAATTTGGGGCAAAATAGACTCAGAAAAACCCCAAAATCTGCAAAAAGTGCAGCAAAAACGGAACGCGAAAAACCCCAAAAAATGGGGCAAAAATGGACTCAAAAAAAGCGTAAAAATGGGAAAAATCGGGCGCAGAAAACCCCGAAAACGGTGAAAATGGAGGAACAGAAAACCCCAAATTCTGCAAAAATTTGGGGCAGAAATGGACTCGGAAAAGCCCAAAAATGGCAAAAAATTGGGCAAAAATGGGAGAAATTGGGGCGCAGAAAACCCCAAAAACGGACTCGGAAAACCCCAAAATCTGCAAAAATTTGGGGTAAAATGGACTCAGAAATACCCCAAAAATGGCAAAAACTGCAGCAAAAATTGACTCGAAAAAGCCCAAAAACGGGAAAAATTTTGGGCAGAAATGGACTCGATAAAGCTCAAAATGGGAAAAATTGGGGTACAGGAAACCCCAAAATCTGCGAAAATCTGGGGCAGAAACCGACACGGAAATACCCCAAAAATGGCAAAAAATTGGGCACAGAAAACCCAAAACGGCAAAAATTTGGGGCAGGAATGGACTCCAAAAATGGCAAAAATGGTGGGAACAGAAAACCCCAAAATCTGCAAAAATTGGGGCAAAAACGGACTGAGAAAAAGCCCGAAATCTACAGAAATTTGGGGCAGAAATGGACTTAGAAAAACCCCAAAAAACGGCAAAAATCGGGACAAAAACGAACTCGAAAAAGCCCAAAAAATGGGAATAATTGGAGCGCAGAAAACCCCAAAATCTGCAAAAATTGGGGCAAAAATGGACTCAGAAAAACCCCAAAAATGGCAAAAATCGGAGCACAGAAAACCTCAAAAACAGCAAAGATTTGGGCAAAAATGGACTCGAAAAAAGCCCAAAAATCAGCAAAAAATGGACTCGAAATCTCCCAAAATCTGCAAAAATTTGGGGCAAAAACGGACTCAGAAATATCCGAAAAAACGGCAAAAATTGGGGCACAGAAAACCCCAAAATCTGCAAAATTCGGGGCAAAAATGGACTCAAAAAACGGCAAAAAAAAGGGAAAAGAAAACCCCAAAAACGGCAAAAATTGAAGTAAAATGGACTCGAGAAAAACCCAAAAATCAGCAAAAAATGGGGCAAAAAATGGACTGGAAAAACCCCAAAATCTGCAAAAATTGAAGCAAAAATGGACTCGAAAAAAGCCCAAAAATCAGCAAAAAATGGACTCAAAAAACCCCAAAATCTGCAAAAATTGGGCAAAAACCAACTCGAAAAAGCCCAAAAATTCCGTTTTTTATGGAAGAAAAATGGACTGGAAAAGCCAAAAAAAATTCACTTTTGGGGCAAAAATGGACTCCAAAAAAAACCCAAAATTGGGGAAAATGGACTCGAAAAAGCCCCAAAATTTCATTTTTTTGGCATCCAAAGACCCCAAAATCTTCGTTTATGGAGAAAAAAACGGACTCGGAAACACCAAAATCAGCAAAAAAGGACTCAAAAAACTCCAGAATTTTATTCATGGAAGAAAAATGGACTCGAAAAACCCAAAAAATTCATTTTTTTGGGGTAAAAACGGACCTGGAGACCCCAAAATCTTCATTTTTGGAAGAAAAACGGACTGGAAAAAAACGCCAAAAAATTTCATTTTCAAGATGAAAAACCCACCTGGAACCTCCCCCAAAAAAATTCCAATTTTGGGGTAGAAGACGGAATTTTATTCGTGAAAAATTTCGTTTTTTGGGGCAGAAAAATCGACTCGGAAACCCCAAAAATTTCATTTTTTTGGGGTGAAAAATGGACTTTCAAAAATTCCCATAAAAAGTAGAAAAACGGAGCTGCAACCCCCAAAAATTCCCCCATTTACTGGAGAAGAAAAATGGACTTGGACACCCCCAAAATTTCATTTTTTAAGGTGAAAAAAAGACTTTAAAAACCCAAAAAATTCTGACTTTAAGGCGAAAAACCTACTTTAAAAAACCACCAAAAATTTCGTTTTTTGGAACTTTAAAAACCCCCAAAATTTCTGTTTTTAACACCTAAAAAAGGACTGGAAAAAAACCCCAAAAATTCGATGTTTTGGGGGCGACGTTTGGATTTTTTGGGGTGAAAAATTCGACTTTTGGGAGCTCCCCCCCCACCCAACCAACGCTGCCGTGACTCCGCCCCCTCGCGCCAAATATGGAAGTGTGGGCGGGGCTTGGGGAGGGAGGGGGGAGGAGCTTGAAGCTCCGCCCCCTTTGTTAACACCACGCCCCCCCCTCTCCTTTGACCCCTCCCCCTTCCTCCTCCTTGGCCCCGCCCCCGTCTCTCCCCAGGCCACGCCCAGGGGCTTCAAGAGGAAGATTGCGGTGCTGTGTGAGTGGGCGTGGCCTGGGAAAAGGGGGCGGGGCTTTGATGCAAAAGGGGTTTGAGGGGTGCGGGAGGGGTTTAATATGAAAATGAGGGGGCGGGGCTTTAATTCTCAAGGGGTTTTGGGGTGTGGGCGGGGTTTAATATGGAAATGAGGGTGGGGCTTGTGGAAGAGGGGCGGGGCTTTGATTCAAAAGCAGTTTTAGGGGTGCGGGAGGGGTTTAATATGGAAATGAGGGGCAGAAATTAAGGGAAAAGGGCGTGGCTTTTATTCTAGAAGGGTTTTAAGGGTGTGGGAGGGGTTTAATATGGAAATGAGGGGCGGGGCTTTATTTCTGAAGTGGATTTAAGGGTGTGGGAGGGGTTAATATGGAAATGAGGGGGCGGGGCTTTAATTCTGAAGGGGTTTCAGGGGTGTGGGCAGGGTTTAATATGGAAATGAGGGGCGGGGCTTGTGGGGAAGGGGGCGGGGCTTTTGTTCTGAAAGGGTTTTGGGGTGTGGGAGGGGTTTAGTATGGAAATGAGGGGGCGGGGCTTTAATACTGAAGGGTTTTGGGGGTGTAGGAGGGGTTTATTATGGAAAATGAGGGGCGGGGCTTAAGGGAAAGGGGCGTGGCTTTAAAGGTGAAGGCTTTGGGGTGTGGGAGGGGTTTAATATGGAAATGAGGGGCGGGGCTTTAATTCTGAAGGAAGTTTAAGGGTGTGGGAGGGGTTTAAAATGGAAATGATGGGCGGGGATTTAAGGAAAAGGGGCGTGGCTTTTATTCTGAAAGGGTTTTAGGGGTGTGGGAGGGGTTTAATATGGAAATGAGGGGCGGGGCTTAAAAATTTATTACGGTTAAATAGAAAGGGGTTTATGGGCGTGGGCGGGGTTTAATATGAAAATGAGGGTGGGGGAAGGGGCGGGGCCCTAATGGGAAATAAGTAAGTTAAAATGGGGGTGGGAAAGTGGGCGGGGTTTAATATGCAAATGAGCTGCAGGGAATAAATGAAAATTAATGGCGTTAAATGGAAAGGGATTTGGCAGCGTGGGCGGGGTTTAATATGGAAATGAATGGGAAAGGGGCGGGGCTTGAATGGAGAGGGGGTTGAGTGTGGGCGGGGTTTAATATGAAATGAGGGTGGGGAAAGGGGCGGGGCTTGATTGAGAAAAGTGCAATTAAGGTATATAGGGTTGAATATGCAAAATAGGCAAAGGGGGCGTGGCCAAATAATGATGGGTCAGTGGTGTATGCAAATGAAGTGGGCGTGGCCATGGGGGATTTAATCAGTAATTAAGAATTACAGCAGGTGTGGGTTTAAAGTGGGAGGGGCTCAATTAAGTGATAAAAGTATTTAATTAAGGAGGTAATTAAGGGTTAATTGGGTAATTAATTATGCAAATTAAGGGCTGAAGCTTGTGCAGCTGAGCGCTAATTAAAGGCTAATTATTAATAATAATTATCAATAATAATTATTAGTGATTGAGTTGAGTGCTAATTAATTGAATAAGTACCTAAATTAAGGTATTAATTAACTAATTAGCATGAATTATCAGCAGGGGGAGGGGTCACAAATTTAGGGATTAATAATATAATTAACGGCTAATGACGGTAATAAATAATTAATTACTGCTATTAATTGGCAGCAAGGGACAGCGTGGATTTGGACAAGCGCTAATAAACCAAATAATAAATTAATTAAGGGCTTATTAACGTATTAATTAGTTAAATTTAAGGTGATTAATTAATTAATTGCCAGCCCGGAGTGAGGCCAGCATTGGAGGCTGCTAAATAAGCGGCGTTATAATAATTAATAATTAATAAGTAAAACCAAAGGGCTAATTAATTTATTAATTAATTAATGGGGGTGTTAATTAGAACCAGGGGCGGCCTGGACTGGGTAGGGGGATCTGATAACGCCTTAATTAATTAAATTAAAGGCTGAATAGTTGAATTAGTAAGTAAATTATTGAGTAATTAACAGGGTGATTAGTTAATTAATTGTGTTAATTAGCAGCCAGGGGCGGACGGGGGCGGGGTTTGCATGGGGGGGGGGGTCACTAAATAATGGGTAAAATAATAAAATAATACCGTAATTAACGGCTAATTAGGGGGATAATAATTAATTACCGGTGTTAATTAGCAGCCAGGGGCAGACAGGGGCGGGGTTTGCATGGGGGGGTGGTCACAAAGTAATGGGTAAAATAATAAATTAATGATGTAATTAATGGCTAATTAGGGGGATAATAATTAATGACCGGTGTTAATTAGCAGCCAGGGGCGGATGGGGGTGGGGCTGGCATGGGGGCGTCACTAAATAATATAAAAAATAATAGAATAATAATGTAATTAATGGCTAATTAGGGGGATAGTTAATTAATGAGCGGTGTTAATTAGCAGCCAGGGGCGGATGGGGGCGGGGTTTGCATGGGGGGCGTCACTAAATAATATAAAAAATAATAGAATAATAATGTAATAATGGCTAATGAGGGGGATAGTTAATTAATGAGCGGTGTTAATTAGCAGCCAGGGGCGGAGCCGAGCCGGAAGGGGGCGGGGCTGGCACGGGGGCGTCACTAAATAATATAAAAAATAATAGAATAATAATGTAATAATGGCTAATGAGGGGGATAGTTAATTAATGAGCGGTGTTAATTAGCAGCCAGGGGCGGAGCCGAGCCGGAAGGGGGCGGGGTTTGCATGGGGGCGTCACTAAATAAATTAAAAAATAATAGAATAATAATGTAATAATGGTTAATGAGGGGGATAATAATTAATGACCTGTGTTAATTAGCAGCCAGGGGCGGAGCCGAGCCGGAAGGGGGCGGGGCCAACGCGGGGGGGCCCCGGAAGCGGCGCTGGGGGGCGACGGCCCCCAAAAAACCCTCCATCAGCATCAGCACCGACTCCCTCAAGGTGGGCCCAATTAATTAAAATTAACTCATTTTAATTAACTTTAATACTTAAAATATAATTCCTAAATTTGGAGCAAAAATCCCCGTTTTTTTCCCTTTTTTTTCCGATTTTTTATGCGAAAATTTGCATTTTTTTCACTTAAAAAACAAATTTTTTTCTCGTTTTTACCCCAAAAACTCTTTTATTTCTTCACGTTTTTAACCCAAAATAAATTTTTATTTAAATTAAATTTAAAAATTTATTTAATAAATACAATAATTCAATTAAATTTAATTAAATTAAATTCAATTATTAATAAATTAAGCTTAATAAATTAAATTTAGTTAAATTATTCGCATTTTTTTTCACCTAAAAATCAAATTTTTTTCTCATTTTATTAGCCCAAAAACTCTTTTATTTCCTCGCAGTTTTAACCCAAAATAAATTTTTATTTGAAATAAATTAATTAAATTAATTTAGTAAATATAATAAATTAATTAAATTTAATAAAATTAAATTTAATTATTATTAAATTTAATAAATTAATTTTTTTTAAATTATTTGCATTTTTTTCACCTAAAAATCAAATTTTTTTCTCATTTTTTTAGCCCAAAAACTCTTTAATTTCCTTGCGTTTTTAACCCAAAATAAGTTTTTATTAAAATTAAATTATTAAGTAAATTTAAAAAAATACAGTAAATTAATTAAGTTCAATAAAATAATTTTAATTGTTATTAAATTAAATTTAATAAATTAAGTTTATTTAAATTATTCGCATTTTTTTCACCATTTTTCCCATTTTTATTTTCGATTTTCCATAATTCCCCCCAAATATTTCATTTTCCAAAAAAATTCTTTTTCCCCCATTTTTCTTTTATTTCCCAGAATGTTCCTAAACTTCAAATTTTTCCAAAAATTTTTCAGAAACTTTCAGATTTTTCCGTTATTTCCCTAAATCTTGCTTTATTTCCCCCGAAAATTTAAATTTTTTTTCCTTTTTTCTCCACCCTTTTTCTACGATTCCACCCCAAAATTTTACTTTTTTTTTACATTTTTCCACATTTTTTTCCCCAAATTTTTGTTCTTTTTCCTATAAAAAATTCAAAAATTTTTTAGAGTTTTCCCAATTTTCCCGTTTTTTCCCTGTAAATTTTTCAGATATTTTTAATTTTTTCCATTATTTCTCCAAATTTTTTTTTTCCCCTCTAAAATTCAAAATTTTTTCTCTTTTTTCTCCTCTTTTTTCCACAATTCCTTCCCAAAATTTTGCATTTTTTCCACTTTTTTTTCCCAAATTTTTTTTTTCTTCAGTTTTTGTTCTTTTTCCTATAAAAAATTCAAAAATTTTTTAACATTTTCCCAATTTTCCCGTTTTTTTCCTGTAAATTTTTCAGAAATTTTTAATTTTTCCCATTATTTCTCCAAATTTTTTTTTTCCCCTCTAAAATTCAAAATTTTTTCTTTTTTTTCTCTCCTTTTTTCCACAATTCCACCCCAAAATTTTACTTTTATTTTGACATTTTTCCACATTTTTTTCCCAAATTTTTCTTCTTTTCCCTCTAAAAAATTCAAAAATATTTTAAAACCTTCCCAATTTTCCCGTTTTTTTCCCTGTAAATTTTCCAGAGATTTTTAATTTTTCCCATTATTTCTCCAAATTTTTTTTTTCCCCTCTAAAATTCAAAATTTTTTCTTTTTTTCTCTTCTTTTTTCCACAATTCCACCCCAAAATTTTGCAATTTTTCCCTTTTTTTCCTCAAATTTTCATTTTTTTCCCCCAAAACTTTTCTTTCTCTTCCCATAAAAAATTAAATTTTTTAAATTTTCCCAATTTTCCCGTTTTTCTCCCCATTTCCCAGAGCCTGATCCCCGAGATCCGCGCCGGGGGAGGGGCGGAGCCTCTGGAAGGGGGCGGGGACAGCCCCGCCCTCATGGGGGAGGGGCCTGAGCCCGACGGGGGAGGGGAGGGGCCGGACAAAGGGGGCGTGGCCTCCTCCAACGCCGGCTCCGCCCCTGGGGCGGGGCCAACCCTGCTGCTCCCCTCCCCCCACCTGAAGATCTGCAGGACTGTCACTCAGGTCAGGCCACGCCCACTCTGCTTTAAGCCCCTCCCACTCCCTTTTAAACCCCTCCCTTTTCCCATTTAGCCCCCCCCTTTGCAATTTAAGCCCCCACCCACTTTAACCCCTCCCCTTTTGCTTTAATTCCTCATTAAGCCCCTCCCCTTTCCCTTTAAGCCCCTCCCCTTTTCCCATTAAGCTCCTCCCTTTTCACATTAAGCCCCTCCCACACGCTTTGCGCCCCTCCTATTTTAGCCCCTCCCCAAATTTAAGCTCCTCCCCTTCAATGTCTCTTTAAGCCCCTCCCCCTTTAAGCCCCACCCTCTTACCAAGCTCCTCCCTTTTAAGCCCCACCCCTTATAGCCACGCCCTCTAATTCAGCTCCCCCCATTTAAGCCCTTTAAGCCCCTCCCCTTTTCCGTTAAGCTTCTCCCCCACTACCTAAGCCCCGCCCCTTTTAACATAATCCCAGTTTAAGCCCCACCCCCTATTATTGAGCCCCTCCCCATTTTTAATCTCCAAGCCCCGCCCCTTTCTATGGAACTCCACCTTGGCCTTAAGCCCCACCCCTTCCCTTTAAGCCCCACCCCTTCTTTTTAAGCCCCACCCCTTGCCTTTAAGCCCCACCCCCTTTGCTGAAACCTTCCTCGTCAAGCCCCGCCCCATTTTCATTAAGCCCCGCCCCTTTTCCAGGTGGTCCCCGCCTCATTGGGCGAGAACGGGCGGGGGGAAGGGCAGGAGGAAGAGGAGGGGGAGGAGAGCGACGAGGGGCGGGGCCAGGACAAGCCCCTCCCACACGCCGGGCAAGCCCCGCCCACCACAGCGCCATCGGCGGGAGGAGGGGGAGGGGCCAACGCAGGCCCCGCCCCTCCTGCCCCCAGCAGCCACGCCCACCCTGGCAGAGGGGGAAGGGAAAGGAGGTGAGTGGGGGCGGGGCTGAAAGGGGGAGGGGCTAAAAAGTGGGAGGGGCCTAAAGGGATTGAATAATGATGGGAGGGGTTAAGTTAATTTCAAAAACAAAAATCTCCAAAAAAAAGTGATGTCATCCTGAAGCTCCGCCCCCCTGTCTTGGAGGAGCCCCGCCCCTTTTTGGCCGCAGGGTCTTAATAAAAAAATCCCAAAAATCCCCAAAAAATCAAAATAAATCCCAAAAAATTCGGGATTTTTTGGTGATGATGTCATCGCTAAGCCCCGCCCTTCTGCAGGCGAGGCCCCGCCCCCAATTCCCCCCCTGGTGGCCACAGGGCTTCACTAAAATCTCAAAAAATCCCCAAAAAATCAAAATAAATCCCAAAAATCTCGGGATTTTTTTGTGATGATGTCATTGCTAAGCCCCGCCCCCAAACCCTCCCTGGGCGCCCCCTGGTAGCCGCAGGTCTTCACTAAAACCTCCAAAAATCCCCAAAAAATCAAAATAAATCCTAAAAATTTCGGGATTTTTTGGTGATGACGTCATCACTAAGCCCCGCCCCTTTCTGCAGGCGAGGCCCCGCCCCCTCGGCGCCCCCAGCCCCCCCCCCTGGCGCTCGGGGGCGCTGCTGCTCCCGGTGGACGAACCCGTGCGGGCGGCGCCGCGCCCCTCCCCCCCCCGGCAGCGCCCCTCCCCCATCGTGCACCTCTGCAACCTGGTAATTAACGGGATTTGGGGGAAAATTTGGGAAAAAATTGGGGGAAAATTTGGGGAAATTTGGGGATAATTTGGGGGAAAAATTGGGGAAAATTTGGGGGAAATTGGGAAAAAATTGGGGGAAAATTTGGGGGAAATTGGGGAGAAATTCAGGGAAAATTCGGGTAAAATTGGGAAAAAAGGGGGGAAATTTTGGGATAGTTTTGGGGAAAATTTGGGAAAAACTCCGGGAAAAAATTCGGAATAATTTGAGAGAATTTGGGGATAATTTGGGGGAAAATTTGGAGAAAATTTGAGAAAGTTGGGGAGAGAATTTGAGACAAATTCAGGAAAATTTGAGGGAAGTTTGGGGAAAAAATTCGGGGAAAATTTGGGGGAAATTGGGGAAAAGCTTGGAGGGAAATCCGGGGAGAATTTGGGAGAAATTCAGGGAAAATTGGGGAAAATTCAGGAAAAATTTGGGGATAATTTGGGAGAAATTCGGGAAAAAATTGGGGAAAAATTTGGTAAAATTGGGGGAAGAACTTGGGAGAAATTCAAGAAAATTTGGAGGTAATTTGGGGAAAAATTCGGGGAAAATTTGGGGGAATTGGAGAAAAATGAGGGGAAAACTTGGGGAAAAAATTCGGAATAATTTGAGAGAATTTGGGAAAAATTCAGAGGAAATTTGGGGACAATTTGGGAAAATTGGGGGTAGAATTCGGGAGAAATTCAGGGAAATTTGGGGGTAATTTGGGGAAATATTCAGGCGAAATTGGGGAAAAATTTGGGGAAAATTCGGGGAAAATTTGTGGAAAATTGGGAAAAAATTCGGCGATAATTTGGGAGAAATCCGGGAAAAAATTGGGGAAAAGTTTGGTAAAATTGGGGGAAGAACTTGGGAGAAATTCAAGGAAATTTGGAGGTAATTTGGGGAAAAATTCGGGGAAAATTTGGGGGAAATTCGGGAAAAATTTGGGGGCATTTAGGAAAAATGAGGGGAAAACTCAGGGAAAAATTTGGGGAAAATTGTGGGGAGAATTTAGGGAAAATTTGGGGGAAATTCAGGCAAAATTTTGGAATATTGGGGGGAGAATTTGGGAGAAATTTGGGGGAACTTCGGGGAAAATTTGGGAAAATGAGGGGAAAAATTGGGGGTAATTTCAGGGGAAATTCATGGAAAATTTGCGGAAAAATTTGGGGGAAATAGGGGGGAAATTTTGGGAAAATTAGGGGGAGAATTTGGGGAAAATGAGGGGGAAACTCAGGCAAAAATTCGCAATAATTTGAGAGAATTTGGGAGAAATTCAGAGGAAATTTGGGGATAATTTGGGGAAAACTTCGGGGCAGTTTGGGGAAAATTGGGGGTAGAATTCGGGAGAAATTCAGGGAAATTTGGGGATAATTTGGGGGAAAATTGGGGGGGAAATTGGGGAAAAACTCGGGGGAAATTTGAGGAAAATTGGGAGAAATTGGGAAAAAATTCGGGGATAATTTGGGAGAAATTCAGGAAAAAATTGGGGAAAAATTTGGTAAAATTGGGGGAAGAACTTGGGAGAAATTCAAGGAAATTTGGAGGTAATTTGGGGAAAAATTCGGGGAAAATTTGGGGGAAATTTGGGAAAAATGAGGGGAAACCTCAGGGAAAAATTCAGGGAAAACTTGGGGAAAATTTAGGGGAAATTCAGGCAAAATTTGGGAACATTGCGGGGAGAATTTGGGAGAAATTTGGGGGAACTTCAGGGGAAATTTGGGGGAAAATTCGTGGGAAATTTGGGGAAAAACTGGGGGAAATACGGGGGAAATTTTGGGAAAACTTGGGAAAAATAGGGGGAGAATTTGGGAGAAAATCAGGGAAATTTTGGGGGAAAATTATGGAAAAAATTCGGGGGGAATTTGGGGAAAATTTGGGAAAATTTGGGGAACATTTGGGAGAATTGGGGGGAAAATTTGGGGAAAATAGGGGAAAAATTCAGTGGAAATTTGGGCCAATTAGGGGAAAATTCAGAGAAAATTTTGGAGAAAGTTGGGGAAAATTTAAGCAAAAATTGTGGAAAATTGTGGCGAGAATTTGGGGAAACTTCAGGAAAAATGCAGGAAAAAGTTGGAGAAATTTGTGAAAAATTCAGGGAAAATTTAGGGGGTTTTAGGGAAAACTTGGTGGAAAATTTAAAATAAACTTGGAGAATATTCAGGGGAAACTTGGGGAAAATTCAGGAAGAATCTGGGAAAAGTTGGGGGAAAATTTGTGGAAAAATTGTGGAAAATTTGGGGGGTTTTGGAGAAAATTCTGGGAAACATTGGGGAAAATTCGGGGGGAATTTGGGGAAAATTTGGGCAAATTTAAAGAATATTCTGGGAAAATTTGGGGGAAATTGGGGAAAATAAAGGGGAAAATTTGGGCAAATTTGAAGAAAATTCATGGAAAATTTGGGGGAAAATTTTGGGAAAAATTGGAGAAAAATTTGGAGAGAATTTGGGTGGGAAGGGGAATTTTTGGGTTTTTTTAAAGGCGTTTTTTGGATCATTTTTTGAAAATTTTGGGTCTTTTTTTGGCTTTGGGGAAAGAGAATTTTTGGGGTTTTTTTGGGGAATTTTTGGGGTCATTTTTTGGGTGGAAAAGGAAATTTTTTTCCCCATTTTGGCCAATTTTCACCCAAATTTTTGGGGATTTTTTGGGGGTGTGGCCTCACCTGACCACACCCCTTTGCGAGACCACACCCCTTTGCTTGACCACGCCCCTTTTTGTGGCCACGCCCCCTTTTCCAGGTGCGTCCATTCACGTTGGGGCAGCTGAAGGAGCTGCTGGGCCGGACCGGGCGCCTCAAGGACGACGGATTCTGGATCGACCGCATCAAATCTCATTGTTTTGTCACGGTAAACACCCAAAATCCGCAAAATTCACCCCAAAAAAATTTATTTTATCGAAAAAAAAATCAAATTTCCTGAAAAAAACGGCGAAATTTGGCGAAAAAACGACGAAATTTGGGCGAAAAATGAAGATTTTAAAGGGGAGAAACCATCGAGGTGGCGCCCCCTGGTGGACAAGGGAACTCGAATTAAAAACCCAAAAAATGCCCAAAAAATGCCCAAAAATGCCCCAAAAATGCCCAAAAATTTAACCAAAATTCACCTGAATTTTTACAAAAATCCTTGAAAAATTTTAGGATAAATTTTGAATTTTTCAAGAATTGATTTTTAAAATTAATTGGTGTTTTAAGCACAATGGGTTCTGAATGGAGCGCATCAAATCTCACTGCTTTGTCACGGTAACCACCCAAAATCCACAAAATTCACCCCAAAAAAATTTATTTTATCTAAAAATAAATCAAATTTCCTGAAAAAACGGCGAAATTTGGTGAAAAAACGGTGAAATTTGGGCGAAAAATGAAGATTTTAAAGGGGAAAAACCATCGAGGTGGCGCCCCCTGGTGGACAAGAGAACTCGAATTAAAAACCCTAAAAATGCCCAAAAAATGCCCAAAAATTTCACCAAAAATTCCCCAAATTTTTACAAAAATCCTTGAAAAATTTTAAGGTAAATTTTCAATTTTTCAAGAATTGATTTTTAAAATTAATTGGTGTTTTAAGCACAATGGGTTGTGAATCGAGCCCATCAAATCCCACTGCTTTGTCACGGTAACCACCCAAAATTCACCAAATTCACCCCAAAAAAATTTATTTTATCGAAAAAAAATTCAAAGTTCCTGAAAAAACGGCGAAATTTGGGCGAAAAATGAAGATTTTAAAGGGGAAAATCCATCGAGGTGGCGCCCCCTGGTGGACAAGAGAACTCGAATTAAAAACCCCAAAAATGCCCAAAAAATTCCCCAAAAATTCACTAAAAATTCACCAAAAATTCACCAAAAATTCCCCAAATTTTTACAAAAATCCTTGAAAAATTTTAGGATAAATTTTAAATTTTTCAAGGATTTATTTTTAAAATTTATTGGTGTTTTAAGCACAACGGGTTCTGGATCGACCGCATCAAATCTCGCTGGTTTGTCACGGTAAAAAACCCAAAGTCCACAAAATTCACCCCAAAAAAATTTATTTTATCGAAAAAAAATTCAAATTTCCTGAAAAAACGGCGAAATTTGGTGAAAAAAAGGCGAAATTTGGGCGAAAAATGAAGATTTTAAAAGGGAAAATCCATCGAGGTGGCTCCTGGAAAACTCGAATTGAAAACCCCAAAAATGCCCCAAAAAATTCACCAAAAATTTACAAAAGTCACCCAAATTTTTACAAAAATCCTTGAAAAATTTTAGGATAAATTTTGAATTTTTCAAGAATTGATTTTTTAAATTAATTGGTGTTTTAAGCACAGTGGGTTCTGGATCGACCGCATCAAATCCCATTGTTTTGTCACGGTAAACACCCAAAATCCACCAAATTCACCCCAAAAAAATTCATTTTATCTGAAAAAACGGCGAAATTTGGTGAAAAAACGGCGAAATTTGGGCGAAAAATGAAGATTTTAAAGGGGAGAAACCATCGAGGTGGCGCCCCCTGGTGGACAAGAGAACTCGAATTAAAAACCCAAAAAATGCCCCAAAAAATGCCCAAAAATTTCACCAAAAATTTCACCAAAAATCACCCAAATTTTTACAAAAATCTTTGAAAAATTTTAGGATAAATTTTAAATTTTTCAAGAATTGATTTTTAAAATTAATTGGTGTTTTAAGCACAATGGGTTCTGGATCGACCGCATCAAATCCCACTGTTTTGTCACGGTAAAAAACCCAAAATCCACCAAATTCACCCCAAAAAAATTCATTTTATCTGAAAAAACCTCAAATTTCCTGGAAAAACCGCGAAATTTGGTGAAAAAACGGCGAAATTTGGGCGAAAAATGAAGATTTTAAAGGGGAAAATCCATCGAGGTGGCGCCCCCTGGTGGACAAGAGAACTCGAATTAAAAACCCAAAAAATGTCCCAAAAATGCCCAAAAATGCCCCAAAAATGCCCAAAAATTTCACCAAAAATCACCCAAATTTTTACAAAAATCCTTGAAAAATTTTAGGATAAATTTTCAATTTTTCAAGAATTGATTTTTATAATTAATTGGTGTTTTAAGCACAATGGGTTCTGGATCGAGTGCATCAAATCCCACTGGTTTGTCACAATACCGACCCAAAATCCACCAAATTCACCCCAAAAAAATTCATTTGATCCAAAAAAAATTTAAATTTCCTGAAAAAACGGCGAAATTTGGCGAAAAAAACGGCGAAATTTGGGCGAAAAATGAAGATTTTAAAGGGGAAAAACCATCGAGGTGGCGCCCCCTGGTGGCCGGGAAAACTCGAATTAAAAACCCAAAAAATGCTCAAAAAATTCACCAAGAATTTCACCAAAAATCACCCAAATTTTTACAAAAATCCTTGAAAAATTTTAGGATAAATTTTAAATTTTTCAAGGATTTATTTGTAAAATTATCTGGTGTTTTAAGCACAATGGGTTGTGAATGGAGCCCATCAAATCCCACTGCTTTGTCACAGTACCCACCCAAAATCCACCAAATTCACCCCAAAAAAATTCATTTGATCTAAAAATAATTAAAATTTCCTGAAAAAACGGTGAAATTTGGTGAAAAAACGGCGAAATTTGGGCGAAAAATGAAGATTTTAAAGGGGAAAATCCATCGAGGTGGCGCCCCCTGGTGGCCGGGAAAACTCGAATTAAAAACCTTAAAAAATGCCCAAAAAATTCACCAAAAATTTACAAAAATCACCCAAGTTTTTACAAAAATCCTTGAAAAATTTTAAGGTAAATTTTCAATTTTTCAAGAATTGATTTTTAAAATTAGTTGGTGTTTTAAGCACAATGGGTTCTGAATGGAGCGCATCAAATCCCACTGCTTTGTCGCGGTAAACACCCAAAATCCACAAAATTCACCCCAAAAAAATTCATTTTATCAAAAAAAAATTCAAATTTCCCGAAAAAACGGCGAAAAAAACGGCGAAATTTGGGCGAAAAATGAAGATTTTAAAGGGGAAAAACCATCGAGGTGGCTCCTGGAAAACTCGAATTAAAAACCCCAAAATGCCCCAAAAAACTCCCCAAAAATTCACCAAAAATTCACCAAAAATCACCCAAATTTTTACAAAAATCCTTGAAAATTTTAGGATAAATTTTGAATTTTTCAAGAATTGATTTTTAAAATTAATTGGTGTTTTAAGCACAATGGGTTCTGGATCGACCGCATCAAATCTCGCTGCTTTGTCACGGTAAACACCCAAAATCCACCAAATTCACCCCAAAAAAATTCATTTTATCAAAAAAAAAATTCAAATTTCGTGAAAAAACGGCAAAATTTGGTGAAAAAACGGCGAAATTTGGGCGAAAAATGAAGATTTTAAAGGGGAAAATCCATCGAGGTGGCGCCCCCTGGTGGACAAGAGAACTCGAATTAAAAACCCCAAAAATGCCCAAAAAATGCCCAAAATTTCACCAAAAATTCCCCAAATCTTTACAAAAATCCTTGAAAAATTTTAGGATAAATTTTGAATTTTTCAAGGATTTATTTTTAAAATTAATTGGTGTTTTAAGCACAATGGGTTCTGAATGCAGCGCATCAAATCTCATTGTTTTGTCACGGTAAACACCCAAAATCCACAAAATTCACCCCAAAAAAATTCATTTGATCTAAATATAATTAAAATTTCCCGAAAAAACGGCGAAATTTGGCGAAAAAAACGGCGAAATTTGGGCGAAAAATGAAGATTTTAAAGGGGAAAAACCATCGAGGTGGCGCCCACTGGTGGACAAGAAAACTCGAATTAAAAACCCAAAAAATGCCCCAAAATTTAACCAAAAATCACCCAAATTTTTACAAAAATCCTTGAAAAATTTTAGGATAAATTTTAAATTTTTGAAGAATTCATTTGATCTAAAACAAACTAAAATTTCCCGAAAAAACGGCGAAATTTGGTGAAAAAACGGCGAAATTTGGGCGAAAAATGAAGATTTTAAAGGGGAAAATCCATCGAGGTGGTGCTGGGAAAACTCGAATTAAAAACCCTAAAAATGCCCCAAAAAAATTCACAAAAAATTTATAAAAAACTTCCTAAAAATTCTTGAAAAATCTAAAAAAAAATCTGAATGCTTCAAAAATTTATCGAAGTTTGCTTTAAAAAATTCTCAAGCCCCAAAATTTCAGCGGAAGAAAAGCTCAAAAAAAAATTCCTAAAATCTCCTAAAAAATTTTAAAAAAATCATCAAATTTTCCTAAAATTTAGGAATAATTCTCTGAAAGAAAATTCTAAAAATTCTCCAAAATAAAACAATAAAAATTCTTTAAATTTTTCTAAAATTTAGGAAAAATTCTTCAAAACAAATTTTAAAAATTCCCCAAAAATCACTAAAAATTCACTTTAAAAAGCCGAAAAAAACCCAAATTTCATCGGATTTTCTCCGGGTTTTTTTCCTAAAATTCCTAATTTTTTAAATTTACCAAAATTTTGGTTTTTTCCAATTTCACTGGAAGAAAAGCTGAAAAAAAATCCCTTAAATCTCCCTAAAAAACTAAACAAAATCATCAAATTTTCCTGAAATTTAGGAATAATTCTCTGAAAAAAAATCCTAAAAATTCTCCAAAACAAAATGAAAAATAAATTTTAAATTTTTCTAAAATTCAGGGAAAATCCTCTGAAAAAAATTCGGAAAATTCTCCAAAATAAAACAAAAAAAATTCTTTAAATTTTACTTAAATTCAGGAAAAATTCTCAGAAAAAAATTCTAAAAATTCTCCAAAACAAAACAATAAAAAATCTTTAAATTTTTCTAAAATTCAGGAAAATTCCTCTGAAAAAAATTCTGATAATTCTCCAAAATTAAATGAAAAAAATTCTTAAAATTTTACTTAAATTCAGGAAAAATTCTCTGAAAAAAATTTTGAAAATTCCCCAAAAATCACTAAAAAATCACTAAAAAATCCCTAAAAAACGCCCAAAAATTCACTTTAAAAAGCCGTAAAAACCCCAAATTTCATCGGATTTTCTCCGGGTTTTTTTCCTAAAATTCCCCAATTTTTAAATTGACCAAAATTTTAATTTTTCCCCTTATTTTTTGCAGTACTGCTCGGTGGAGGAGGCGGTGGCCACGCGGGAGGCGCTGCACGGGGTCAAGTGGCCGCAATCCAACCCCAAAGTGCTCTCGGCCGATTTCGCTCAGCAGGAGGAGGTGGGGACCAAAAAATGGGGCAAAAAATCCAAATTTTGGGCAAATTTGGGGAAATTTAAAATTTTTCTGAATGCGGGATTTTTTAGAGATTTTTTTGGAATTTTTTTCGGATTTTTTGGGAATTTGTTTTTTGGGATTTTTTTTGGAATTTCTTTGAAATTATTTAAAATTTTTTGGGGAATTTTTGTGATTTTCTGGGAAAATTTTTTGGGATTTTTTTTGAAAATTTTTGGGAATTTTTTTGGATTTTTTTCGATTTGTTTTGGAATTTTCTTGGACTTTTTTTGGAATATTTTTGCAATTTTTTGGAAATTTTTTGGGAATTTTTTTAAATTTTTTTGGATTTTTTCGGGATTTTTTTTTGATTTTGTTTAGGAATTTTTTAAAATTTTTTTGGGGATTTTTTGGAATTTAGGGGAATTTTTTAGGAATTTTTTTATTTTTTTGCATATTTCTGGAAATTTTTTTGGAATTTTTTTAGGAATTTTTTTGGAATTTTTTTAAATTTTTTGGGGAATTTTTTGGAATTTCGGGAATTTTTTGGGATTTTTTTCATTTTTTTGGATTTTTTTGGGAATTTTTTTTGGAATTTTTTTTTGAATTTTTGGTAGAATTTTGTAGAATTTTTTTGTGTTTTTTTTAGAAAATACTTTGAGTTTTTTGACGCGGTTGCGGAATTTTTTTGGGTGAAAATCGGGAATATTTGTAATTTTTTGGGGAGGCGTTTTGGGATTTTTTTTAGGACTTCTGGGATTTTTTTTTAGGTTTTTTTGGAATTTTTTAAAAATTTTTTGGGAATTTTTTTGGATTTTATTTGAAAACTTTTGGGAATTTTTTTGGATTTTTTTAGATTTGTTTTGGAATTTTCTTGGAATACTTTTGGAATTTTCTAGGAATTTTTTTTAATTTTTTTGAATTTTTTTGAATTTTTTGGGAATTTTTTTAGAATTTTTTTGGATTTTTTGGGGAAATTTTTTGGGAATTTTTTTTGATTTTTTTTGAAATTTTTTGGGAATTTTTTTGGATTTTTTTAGATTTGTCTTGGAATTTTTTTGGAATATTTTTAGAATTTTTTAGGAATTTTTTGGGAATTTTTTTTTTTTTTTTGAAATTCTTTTGGGAAGTTTTTTGACTTTTTTGGGATTTTTTGGGCACAATTTAGGAATTTTTAGGGATTTTTTAAAAACTTTTTGGCTTTTCTCAGGGAATTTTTGGTGAGTTTTTGAAAATTTCTTGGGAATTTTTTGAGAACTTTTTTTAAATTTTTTCGGATTTTTTTAAGGGTTTTTTGGGGGAATTTTGGGAAATATTTTGCATATTTGACGCGTTTCGGGGGATTTTTTTGGGTGAAAATTGGGAATATTTGGAATTTTTTGGGGGAGGTTTTTAGGGAGTTTTTGGGAATTTTTTTGGAATTTTTTTAAGGATTTTTTGGGTGAATTGTGGGAAATTTTTTGGATTTTTTTAGGGAGTTCAGAGAATTTTTTTGGGTCAAAATCGGGAATATTTGGAATTTTTTGGGGAGGTCTTTTGGGAATTTTTTTGCGAACATTTTGGGGAATTTTGAGGGTTTTTTTGGGGGAATTTTGGGTCGAAACTTTTGATGTTTTGGGTGGATTTTGGGTTAAAATTTGTAAAATCCTGGATGGATTTTTTCGTTAAAATTGATGAATTTTTGGGTGGAGTTCTGTGTTAAAATTTGTAAATTTTGGGGTGGGTTTTGGGTTAAAATTTGTGAATTTTTGGGTTAAAATTTGTGATTTTTGGGGTGAAATTTTTGGTTAAAATTTATAAATTTTGGGGTGAAATTTCGGCTTCAAATTTGTGAATTTTTTGGGTTAAAATTTGTGAATTTTTTGGGTTAAAATTTGTGAATTTTTGGGTTAAAATTTGTGATTTTTGGGGTGAAATTTTCGGTTAAAATTTATAAGTTTCGGGGTGAAATTTCGGGTTCGAATTTGTGAATTTTTTGGGTTAAAATTTGTGAACTTTTTGGGTTAAAATTTGTGAATTTCTGGGTTAAAGCTTGAGAACTTTGGGGTGAAATTTTCAGTTGAATTTTATAAATCTTGGGGTGGAATTTTGGGTTAAAATTTGTGAATTTTTTGGGTAAAAATTTGCGAAATTTTGGGTGAAAATTTGCGAAATTTTGGGTGAAAACTTTAAATTTTTGGTGCTGAATTTCCCCCATTCATTTCCAGCTGGATTTCCACCGCGGCCTCCTGGCCCCGCCCCCTTCCTCAAGCCCCTCCCCTTTGCAGCCCCGCCCCTCCCCCCCTTTCCCCCCTTCCTCCAGCTCCTCCTCCTCCCTCAACCCCGCCCAGGGGGGCGTGTCCCCGCCCGGCCACGCCCCCCGGGGGGCGGAGCCTTGGCAGTGGGCGGAGCGCGAGCGGGAGCGCTCCCGGCGGGAACGGGCGCGGGAACAGCGGGAATGGGACCGGGGGAAAAGCCCCGCCCCCAGCGCCGGGACACGCCCCCCGGGGGGCGGGGCCACGCCGGGACACGCCCCCCGCGAGGGGAGGAGCGGCAGGACACGCCCGCAAGGGGGCGGGGACAAGGAGAAGGGGCGGGGACAGAGGGAGGCGCGGCCCGAGAGGAAAGGTGGGTGTGGCTTTGAGGGGGGAAAGGGGGCGTGGCTTGTGGGTGGGAGGGGCTTAATGGAGTGGGAGGGGCTTGAAGGGCTAAGGGAGGCTGAAACAAGGTGGGAGGGGTCAAAAGTGGGAGGGGCTTAAATGGTGGGACGGATTCAGTAAAGGTGGGAGGGGCTTAAATGGGAGGTGGGAGGAGCTTAAAATCACATGGGAGTGGTTTAGTAAAGGTAGGAGGGGCTAAAAGGGAGGTGGGAGGGGCTTAATTTGACATGGGAGTGGTTTAGTAAAGGTGGTGGGAGGGGCCTAAGTGATGGGAAGGGCTTAAAGGGAGGTGGGAGGGGCTTAAAAGGGAGGTGGGAGGGGCTTAAATTGACATGGGAGTGGTTTAATAAAGGTGGTGGGAGGAGCTTAAGCGATGGTGGGAAGGGCTTGATGGGAGGTGGGTGGGGCTTAAAAGGGAGGTGGGAGGGGCTTAAAGGGAGGTGGGAGGGGTTTAATAAAGGTGGTGGGAGGAGCTTAAGTGATGGTGGGAAGGGCTTGAAGGGAGGTGGGAGGTGCTTAAAGGGAGGTGGGAGGGGTTTAATAAAGGTGATGGGAGGGGCTTAAGGACACTATGTGGATTATGACAGTGGTGGGAGGAGCTTAGGTTGTGGTGGGAGGAGCTTAAGTGAAGGTGGGAAGGGCTTAAAAGGAGGTAGGAGGGGCTTAAAAGGGAGGTGGGAGGGGCTTAAAGGGAGGTGGGAGGGGTTTAAGTTGACATACGAATGGTTTAATAAAGGTGGGAGGGGCTCAAAGGGAGGTGGGAGGGGCTTAAATTGACATGGGAGTGGTTTAATAAAGGTGGTGGGAGGGGCTTAAATGATGGTGGGAAGGGCTTAAAGGAAGGTGGGAGGGGCTTAAAGGGAGGTGGGAGGGGCTTAAATTGACATGGGAGTGGTTTAATAAAGGTGGTGGGAGGAGCTTAAGCGATGGTGGGAAGGGCTTGATGGGAGGTGGGTGGGGCTTAAAAGGGAGGTGGGAGGGGCTTAAAGGGTGGTGGGAGGGGTTTAATAAAGGTGGTGGGAGGGGCTTAAGGACATGATGTGGATTACAACAGTTGTGGGAGGAGCTTAGGTTGTGGTGGGAGGAGCTTAAGTGAAGGTGGGAAGGGCTTAAAGGGAGGTGGGAGGGGCTTAAAAGGGAGGTGGGTGGGGCTTAAAGGGAGCTGGGAGGGGCTTAATAAAGGTGGTGGGAGGGGCTTAAGGATATGTAGATTGTGACAGTTGTGGGAGGAGCTTAGGTGGTGGTGGGAGGGGCTTAAGTGAAGGTGGGAAGGGCTTCAAGGGAGGTGGGAGGGGCTTAGAAGGCAGGTGGGAGGGGCTTAAAGGGTGGTGGGCGGGGCTTAAGGACATGATGTGGATTGTGACAGTTGTGGGAGGAGCTTAGGTGGTGGTGGGAGGGGCTTAAAGGGTGGTAGGAGGGGTTTAATAAAGGTGGTGGGAGGGGCTTAAGGACATGATGTGGATTACGACGGTGGGAGGAGCTTAGGTGGTGGTGGGAGGGGCTTAAGGGGAAGTAGGAGGGGCTTAAAGCTTGGTGGGTGGGGTTTTGTGCTAATGGGAGGGGCTTAACAATTGTGGGAGGGGCCAAAGGGTTGGTGGGAGGTGATTGGAGGAGGTGGGAGGGGCTTAAGGTTGGGTGGGAGGGGCTTACAGACCATATAGGGAAATAAGGAGAAGTGGGAGGTACTAAAAGAGTGGTGGGAGGAGCTTGAACAGAAATGGGAGGAGCTTATTGGCCGTATTTGGGAATTGGAGTGGGGTGGGAGGGGTTAAATGTTGTGGGCGTGGCTAAGGTCCTGAAACTCTCCCTGAATAGAAATGTGGGTGTGGCCAGAGGTTGGTGGGAGGAGCTTAAGGGCATTGGTTGGGATGCAATTAGCATATATGGTAATTAAGGGTTGTGGGTGGTGCCTGAATGAAAGTGGGAGGGGCTTTGTGATGGTGGGTGTGGCCTGATTGCCATGTGGGGTAGTTATGGGTTGTGGGTGTGGCTTAAAGGTAAGTGGGAGGGGCCAAAGGATGGTGGGCGTGGCTTAATTACCATTAATAGTTATTAAGTGGTAATTGGGTGTGGTTTAATGGGGTGGGCGTGGCCTGTGACATCATCAGTTTTTAGTGGGAGTGGCCTAACCCAAAGTGGGCGGAGCTTAGCACTGCATTAACTCATTTAGCACCGAATGGGCGGGGCTTAGAGGCAAAGGCGGGGGTGGGCGTGGCCTTTTGGGGGGTGGGCGTGGCCCTGAGGGTTTGGCCCCGCCCCTTTTTTCCCCAGAGAAGCCCCCGGAGGAGCCCCCGGCCAAGCTATTGGACGATCTGTTCCGGAAAACCAAAGCGGCGCCGTGCATCTATTGGCTGCCGCTGACCGACTCCCAGGTGCTCATTTGCATACCATTTGCATATTTATAATTTAATTACCAGGTGGTGGGAGGGGTTTGGGGGGGGAAATTTGGGTTTTTTTAGGGAAATTTTTTTTTTTAATTTGTTTCATTTTTATTTTTTGTGTTTGTTTTTTATTTTTTAGTTTTATTTTTTGTAAGATTTTGGAGTTTTACACAAGACGTTAATTGTTTTTTTTTTATTATTTTTAATTTTTTTTTATTTATTTTTTATTTTCTATTTTTAATATGATTTTGGAGTTTTAAGCAAGACAAAATTTGGGGTTTTATTTTTGTTTTTTTTTTAATTTTAATTTTTTTTTTTAAATTTATTTTTTATTATGAATACGATTTTGAAGTTTGATGCAAGAAAAATTTTATTTTCATTTGTTTTATTTTTTTTTTTGTGTTTGTTTTTTATTTTTATTTTTTGTAAGATTTTGGAGTTAGAAGCAAATTCCGTCTTGCGTCTATTTTTTTTTTGTTTTTATTTTTAAATTTTTTTTTTTTAGATTAATTTTTGGTTTTTATTTTTAATACAATTTTGGAGTTTTACACAAGGGGAAATTCGGGGTTTTTTAGGGAAAATTTTATTTTGATTTGTTTTTTTTTTATTTTTCGTGTTTATTTTTTATTTTTATTTTTAATTTTTATTTTCTGTAAGATTTTTGGAGTTTTACACAGGACGAAATTTGGGGTTTTTTATTTTATTTTTTTAATTTAATTTTAAAGTTTTTTTTATTTATTTATTTTTTATCTTTATTTTTAATACGATTTTGGAGTTTTCACAATGGGAAATTTGGTTGTTTTTAGGAAAATTTTATTTTATTTTATTTTATTTTTTTTTTATGTTTATTTTAAATACGATTTTGGAGTTTCATACCAGGGGAAATTTGGGTTTTTTAGGGAAAGTTTTATTTTATTTTTTTTTATTTTTATTGTTTAATAATACGATTTTGGAGTTTTATTTAAGGATAAATTTTGGGGGGATTTCAGGGAAATTTGGGTGGTTTTAAACGAAATTTTTATTGGTTAAAATCAGGGGTTTTTTTTGGGGTAAAATTTAGGAGGTAGAGAAGAAAAATCGATGATTTCTGAAAAAAAAGAGAAATTTTGCTAATTTTGAGATGATTTTAGAGAATTTAGTGAGGAAAGTCCTGAAATTTGATTTAAAAACTGGTAAAAGAAGGAAAATGGGATAAAAAGGGGAAAATTTTAAAAATAGGGAGTAAAATGGAAAACATTTGAAAGGAAGCAAAGAGAAATTTGGGTTTTAAGGTTAACAATTTTGGAAAAAATTGAGAAAAAAGTTAATTTTAATGTATAAAAATGGGATTTTTTTGGGGAAAAAACCATAAAACCCCTGAAGTTTTTTAGCCTGGTGATGTGGATCTCTAATCACGCCCTAATTCGCATAAATTTGCATGTTTAGCTGCTGCAGAAGCAGGCAGAGTGGCGTTAAGTAGGAAAAATAGGGGTTTTGGGAGTAAAAATCATGAAAATTTTAAGTTCACAATTAAAAAAATGACAGAAAAATATGGGAAAAACTTGAGAAAAAATTGGATTTAATTATATTCAAATTGGGCTTAAATGGGAATAAAATTTGGGTTTTAAGGTTAAAAAAACGGGAAAAAATTGAGAAAAAATCAAATTTTCATGTATAAAAATGGGATTTTTTTGGGGAAAAAAAACATAAAATCCCTAAAGTTTTTTAGCATGAAGATGTGCGATTTTAATCATGCCCTAATTAGCATAAATTTACATGCTTAGCTGCTGCAGAAGCAGGCGGAGCGGGATTAAATGGGAAAAAATCGCGATTTTTAGGGGAAATTTGGGGGAAAAATGGGATTTATAAGGGGAAATTGGGACAATATAAGAAAACAGGAAAGAATGGGAAAAATTGGAATAAAAGAAACGAAGAAAAAGGAGAAAATGGGAGAAAAAGGGGAAAATTTAAAAAATAGGGAATAAAAGGGAAGATATTTGAAAGAAAGCAAAGAGAAATTTTGAGAAAATTTAAAAATTAGGGAATAAAATTGAAAATATTTGAAGGAAAGCAAAGAAAAATTTGAGGTTAATTGTTAAAAATACGGGAAAAAATTGAATTTTAACATGGAAAAACGGGATTTTTTTGGGGAAAAAAAAACCCGAAACCCCTGAAGTTTTTTAGCCTGGTCATGTGGACCTTTAATCATGCCCTAATTAGCATAAATTTGCATGTTTAGCTGCTGCAGAAGCAGGCGGAGCAGAGTTAAATAGGAAAAAAATGGGGTTTTGAAAATTTTGGGAATAAAAACAATGAAAAATTTTAAGTTGACGGTTAAAAAATTACAGAAAAATATGGGAAAAAATCGGATTTTAATATATTCAAATTGGGCTTAAATGGGAATAAAATTTGGGTTTTAAGGTTAAAAACAGGGGAAAAAATTGAGAAAAGATCAGATTTTAATATATAAAAATGGGATTTTTTTGGGGAAAAAAAACCAAAACCCCTGAAGGTTTTTAGCCCAAATATATGCAATTTTAATCATGCACTAATTAGCATGAATTTGCATGTCTAGCTGCTGCAGAAGCAGGCGGAGGGGGCTTAAATGGGAAAAAAATTGCGATTTTTAGGAGAAATTTGGGGGAAAATGGGATTTATAAGGGAAAATTGGAGCCATGTAAAAAAAACAAGAAAAAATGGTAAAAACAGGAAAAAATCGGGAAAAATTGGAATAAAAGTGAGAACGAAGAAAAAGGAGAAAACGGGAGAAAAAGGGGAAAATTTAAAAAATAGGGGGAAAAGGAAGATATTTGAAAGAAAGCAAAGAGAAATTTGGGAAAAATTTAAAAAATAGCGAATAAAATTGGAAATATTTGAAGGAAAGCAAAGAAAGATTTGAGATTAATTGTTAAAAATATGGGAAAAAATTGAATTTTAACGTGGAAAAACGGGATTTTTTTGGGGAAAAAAAACCTAAAACTCCTGAAGTTTTTTAGCATGATGATGTGCAATTTTAATCACGCCCTAATTAGCATAAATTTGCATGTTTAGCTGCTGCAGAAGCAGGCGGAGCGGGGTTAAATGGGAAAAAATCGCGATTTTTAGGGGAAATTTGGGGAAAAAAGGAGGGAAATGCAACTTTAAAGAAAAATGGGGAAACTATGAGAAAAAAATTAAATTTTTAGGGAAAAAAACTGGAAAGAAGTCAGAAAAATTAATTAAAAATAACAGAAAAATGAGAAAGAGTTTTGGGAAAAAAAAAGCATAAAATGGGTGTGAAAGGAAAAATTTTTGGAATAAATAAAATGAAAATTTTGTGTTAAGGGTAAAAAAAAAATATAGAAAAAAAGGAAAAAAATTGAGAAAAAATTGGATTTTAATGTGGAAAAACGGGATTTTTTTGGGAAAAAAACTCAAAACCCCTGAAGTTTTTTAGCATGATGATGTGCAACTTTAATCACGCCCTAATTAGCATAAATTTGCATGTTTAGCTGCTGCAGAAGCAGGCGGAGTGGCGTTAAGTAGGAAAAATAGGGGTTTTGGGAGTAAAAATCATGAAAATTTTAAGTTCACAATTAAAAAAATGACAGAAAAATATGGGAAAAATTTGAGAAAAAATTGGACTTAATTATATTCGAATTGGGCTTAAATGGGAATAAAATTTGGGTTTGACGGTTAAAAACATGGGAAAAAAAATTGAAAAAAAAAGCGATTTTAGTGTATAAAAATGGGATTTTTTTTTGGGGAAAAAAAACCCAAAACTCTTGAAGTTTTTTAGCATGATGATGTGCAATTTTAATCACGCCCTAATTAGCATAAATTTGCATGTCCAGCTGCTGCAGAAGCAGGCGGAGCGGGCGGCGCGGGCACGGGAGCGGGAGCGGCGCCGGAAGGAACAGGAAGAGGAGGAGCTTCGGCAGCGCCAGGGGGGCGGGGCCAGCGCTGCCGCGGGGGGCGGGGCCAGCGCTGCCGCAGGGGGCGGGGCTTCCTCAGGCTCCACCCCGCGGCCCTCAGGAGGGGGCGGGGCCGGCAGCAGAGCTCCGCCCCCTGGCGGATCCTCCCGGAAGCGCCGCAGCCGCAGCCGCAGCCCCAGGAGGCGCTGAAAGAACCGAAATCGGAGGGATTTGGCCCAAAATTGACGGCGGGAATAAACGGGGAGAGGAAAATGAGGATTGTGGTGGAGTTATTGGGGGAAAAAAGGGGATTTTTGGGGAAAAATGGCGATTTTTAGGGGGAAAATTTGAGGTTTTGATGCGAAAAAATTGAATTTTTAAGGTGGAAAAATGTCGGGGTTTCGATGGAATTTTTGGTTAAAAATTTTCGATTTTTAGGGGGAAAAATTTGAGGTTTTAATGGGAAAAAAATTGAATTTTTAAGGGGAAAAAATATGGAAAAGCGAAAAAAAATGGAATTTTTAAAGGGGAAGAATATAGGTAAAAATTGTGGTGGAGTTATTGGGGGAAATGGAAATTTTTGGTCAAAAATTGTGATTTTTAGGGGGAAAAATTTGAGGTTTTAATGCAAAAAATTGGATTTTTAAGGTGGAAAAATGTCGGGGTTTCGATGGAATTTTTGGTCAAAAATTCGCAATTTTTGGGGGTAAGAATTTAAGGTTTTGACACGAAAAAATGGAATTTTAAAGGGGAAAAAATATGGAAAAAGCGAAAAGAAATATAAGATTTTTAAGTGTGAAAATATGGTAAAATAAGGGAAAAAATGCGAGTTTTAGGGGAAAAATTTGAGGTTTTGGTGCAAAAAAATTGGGATTTTTAAGGGGTAAAAATATGGAAAAATCCAAAAAAATTGTATTATTAAGGAGGAAAAATACGGTAAATTATGGAAAAAAATGCGACTTTTGGGGGGAAAATATCGAGGTTTTAATGCAAAGGAAAAGGGATTTTAAAAGGGGGAAAATATGGAAAAATACAGGTTAAAATTGTGGTGGAGTTATTGGGGGAAAAACGGGGATTTTTGGGCAAAAATTGTGATTTTTGGGGGGAAAAATATTGAGGGTTTGGTGTAAAAAAATTGGATTTTTAAAGGGGGAAAATATGGAAAAATACAGGGAATTTTTGGGCAAAAATTGCCATTTTAGGGGGAAAAATTTGAGGTTTTGATGCAAAAAGTATGGAATTTTTAAAGGAAAAAAATAAGAAAAAGCGAAAAAAAATTGAATTTTTAAAGGGGAAAAATACAGGTAAAAACTGTGGTGGAGTTATTGGGGGAAAATGGGGATTTTTGGGCAAAAATTGCGATTTTTAGGGGAAAAATTTGAGGTTTTGATGGAATTTTTGGTTAAAATTCGCAATTTTTGGGGGGAAAATATTGAGGTTTGATGCGAAAAAAATTGAATTTTTAATGGGAAAATATAAAACAATATGGGTAAAAAATGGGGAAAATAAGGTTGGAAAAGTGGGAATTTTGGGTAGGATTTGGGTCTAAAATTGGAAATTTCGGTCAAAAATGTGGAAATTTGGGGTCCAAATTAGAGGAAGTTTTGGTTAAGTTTAGGAAAATTCGGATGAAAAACAAAATTGGGTTAGAATTCGCAGGAAAATGGGAAAATTTGGATTTAAATGGGGAAAATTTGGGGTCAAACCTGTGGAAAATTTGGGTGGGAAATTTAAAGCTCGAATAAACCTGGTGCCAACGAGAGAATTTGGGGGAATAAATTAATTTTCGAGATCCTGGGAATAATTTAGAGGGGTCTGGGTGGGCTTAGGAGGAATAAAAGGGCGTTTTTAGGGGGAAAAAATGAAATTTTGGAGAGAAAACTTGAATTTTCGCGATCGTGGGGGTACTTACAGAAGTCGGAGCCGCCAGTGAGTAAATTCTCGCTTCCCATTGGTCACGGCCCCTGTCAATCATCGCATGACTCGCTTTTATTGGCCAATCTCACTTAACGCTGGCCCGCGTATTATCCCGCCTTTCTACTTTCCCATTCGTCAGTTTTCCTCACTCCGTCACGCTGATTGACTTTTAAGCCTGTCAGTCATTCCTTCCCTGTTTTCCGGCTCTGGGCGGGCTTTCTTAGCGCTTCTCGCGCTCTGATTGGCCGCCGCCGCTCATGCCGCGCTCTGATTGGCTGCCTCCTCTCCCCTCACGCGCATTTGCAACATGGCGGCGTCCGAGGCGGTCGCGCTGCTGGAGGCGCTGCGGGCGCAGGTGAGACCCCAAAAAACCCCCCAAAAAAACCCAAAAAAGCCTCGAATTTTTCCAAAAAATGACAATTTCGGGTCTCTGCAGGCGGCGGAAGTGGCGGCGCACGGGCGGGAGATGCTGCGGAGAGTGAGGGGAGGGCAGCTGGACACCAAGGAGGTACCGGCGGCGTTTTGGGGGGAAATCGTGAGGGATTTTGGAGCTTTTGCGGGGAATTTGGGGATCCTAAAGGATTTTTGAGGCGACTTCGGGAGTCATGTGAGATTTTAGGGGATCCTGAGGGGATTTTTGAGGGTTCTGAGGTGATTTGGGGAGCCCTGAGGGGGATTTTGGGGATCTCTGAGGGGATTTTCGCGGTTTTGAGGGGAATTCGGCCGATCCATGAGGGGATTTTCGGTTTTTGAGAGGATTTTGGGGATCTCTGAGGGATTTTCGCGTTTTTGAGGGAAATTCGGCCGATCCATGAGGAGATTTTCGGGTTTTTGAGGGGATTTGAAAGGTTCTGAGGGGAAATTGGGGTTTTTGAGGGATTTTGGTGATCCCTGAGGGAATTTTGAGGAGTTCTGAGGAGATTTTGGGTTCTTGAGGGAATTTTGAGGGATCTTTGAGGGGATTTCGGGTTTTTGAGGGGATTTGAAAGGTTCTGAGGGGAAATTGGGGTTTTGAGGGATTTTGGGGATCCCTGAGGGAATTTTGAGGAGTTCTGAGGAGATTTTGGGTTCTTGAGGGAATTTTGAGGGATTCTGAGGGGATTTTGGGGTTTCTGAGGGGATTTTTGGGGAGTTCTGAGGTGTTTTGGAAATTCTGAGGGGATTTTGAGGGTTTCTGAGGAATTTTGGGGATCTCTGAGGGGATTTTCGGTTTTTGAGGGGATTTTCCGCCGATCCATGAGGAGATTTTCGGGTTTTTGAGGGATTTTGGGGATCTCTGAGGGAATTTCGGGGAGTTCTGAGGAGATTTTCGGGTTCCTGAGGGGATTTTTGGTTTCTGAGAGGATTTTTGGGGTTTCTGAGGGAATTTTGGGGTTTCTGAGGGGATTTTTGGGGAGTTCTGAGGTGATTTGGAAATTCTGAGGGGATTTTGGGATCCCTGAGGGGATTTTAGGGATTTCTAAGGGTTTTGAGTTAATTTAGCAAAATTTTGAGGGTAAATTGCAGAGTTTTTTGGGGTACTGCAGAAAGCTCCTTTGCTGATACCGATTTTAAATTAAATTTTACCGATTTTTGGGTTAAAATTTTGGGATTTTTGGGGTCTTCCCATCCACTACTGGGGCGCCTTTGCTGATACCTATTTTAAATTAAATTTCATGAATTTTTGGGGTAAAATTTTGGGTTTTTTGGGGTCTTCCCATCCACTATGGGGGCGCCTTTGCTGATACCTGTTTTATATAAATTTTATGAATTTTTTGGGGTAAAATTTTGGGGTTTTTTGGTGGAAATTGGGATTTTTGGGTTCACACAAGGGACGCCTTTGCCGATACCTGTTTTAAATTAAATTTTGTGAATTTTTGGGTTAAAATTTTGGGATTTTTTGGTGAAATTTGGGATTTTTGGGTTCGCACAAGGGACGCCTTTGCCGATACCGGTTTTATATTAAATTTTATGAATTTTTGGGGTAAAATTTTGGATTTTTGGGGTCTTCCCATCCACTATGGGGGCACCTTTGCCGATACCTATTTTATATTAAATTTTATGAATTTTTGGTTAAAATTTTGGGGTTTTTTTGGTGAAATTTGGGATTTTTGGGTTCGCACAAGGGACGCCTTTGCCGATACCTGTTTTATATTAAATTTTGTGAATTTTTGGGGTAAAATTTTGGGATTTTTTGGTGAAATTTGGGATTTTTGGGTTCGCACAAGGGACGCCTTTGCCGATACCTGTTTTATATTAAATTTTATGAATTTTTGGGTTAAAATTTTGGGATTTTTTGGTGAAATTTTGGGATTTTGGGTTCGCACAAGGGACGCCTTTGCCGATACCTGTTTTAAATTAAATTTTGTGAATTTTTGGGTTAAAATTTTGGGATTTTTGGGAGTCCTCTTATCCGCTAGGGGGCGCCTCTGCTGATACTTATTTTAATTTAAATTTATGAATTTTTGGGGTAAAATTTTGGGATTTTTTGGCGAAATTTGGGATTTTCGGGTTCGCACATGGACGCCTTTGCGATACCTGTTTTATATTAAATTTTATGAATTTTTGGGTAAAATTTTGGGATTTTTTTGGTGAAATTTGGGATTTTCGGGTTCGCACAAGGGACGCCTTTGCCAATACCTGTTTTAAATTAAATTTTATGAATTTTTGGGGTAAAATTTTGGGTTTTTTGGGGTTTTCCCCATCCACTATGGGGACGCCTTTGCTGATACCTATTTTTATATTAAATTTTATGAATTTTTGGGTTAAAATTTGGGTTTTTTGGCGAAATTTGGGATTTTTGGGTTCGCACCAGGGACGCCTTTACCGATACCTGTTTTATATTAAATTTTATGAATTTTTTGGGTTAAAATTTTGGGGTTTTTTGGGTGAAATTTGGGATTTTTGGGTTCGCACAAGGACGCCTTTACCGATACCTGTTTTATATTAAATTTTATGATTTTTTGGGTTAAAATTTTGGGATTTTTTGGGGTCTTCCCATCCACTATGGGGGCACCTTTGCCGATACCTATTTTATATTAAATTTTATGAATTTTTGGGTTAAAATTTTGGGGTTTTTTGGTGAAATTTGGGATTTTTGGGTTCGCACAAGGGACGCCTTTACCGATACCTGTTTTATATTAAATTTTATGAATTTTTGGGTTAAAATTTTGGGATTTTTTGGCGAAATTTGGGATTTTTGGTGTTCGCACAAGGGACGCCTTTGCCGATACCTGTTTTATATTAAATTTTATGAATTTTTGGGTTAAAATTTTGGGGTTTTTTGGGGTCTTGCTGTCCACTATGGGGACGCCTTTGCCGATACCTGTTTTAAATTAAATTTGTGAATTTTTGGGTTATAATTTTGGGATTTTTTGGTGAAATTTGGGATTTTTGGGTTCGCACAAGGGACGCCTTTGCCGATACCTGTTTTAAATTTAATGTAACGAATTTTTGGGTGGGATTTTGGGGTTTTAGGGGGTGTCCCTGCTGCAGGTGCGGGCGCAGGCGCTGCTGGGGTACCTGCAGGACCTGGCCCTGCTCGCCTGCTCCAAATCTCGCGGGATTCGCTGAAAAACGGCGGGGGGGGGCCCTGGACAGGCTGCTGGAGACCAGAGTGGTGAGGAAACGGGGGGAAAATGGGGGGGTTTGGGGAAATTTGGGGTTTTTGGGGAGATTTTGGAAAAATCGGGGAGAAAATTGGGGATTTTGGGGAAATTTGGGAAGGAAATTGGGGATTTTGGGGGAAAATTGGGGATTCGGAAATATTGAAGGAAGAAATTGGGGATTTGGGGTAAATTTGTGGGATTTTGGGGTGAAAATTTGGGATTTTGGGGAAATTTGGGAAGGAAATTGGGGATTTGGGAAGAAAAATTGGGGATTTTGGGAAAATTTGGGAAGAAAATTGGAGATTTTGGGGGAAAATTGGGATTTTGGAAATTTGGGAAGGAATTGAGATTTTGATGGGGATAGATTGGGGATTTTGGGAAAATTTGGGGGAATTTGGGGAGATATTTGGGGTGAAATTGGGGATTTTTGAAAAAAATTTGGAAATTGGGGGAGAAAATTGGCGATTTTGGGAAAATTTGGGGGAGAACATTGAGGATTTTGGGGAGAACATTGAGGATTTGGGGAAGAAAAATTGGGGATTTTGAGAAGAAAATGGGGGATTTGGGAAAATTTTGGGGAAATTTGGGGAGAGAATTTGGGGTGAAATTTGGGGATTTTGGAAAAAATTTGGGGTAAGAATTGGGGATTTTGGGGGAATTTAGGGTGCGAAATTTGGAGTTTTTGGGAAATTTAAGGGGAA
>NW_027428383.1:62500-64785 GCF_047830755.1 Zonotrichia albicollis | reverse complement strand
AGTTGAAGCCCATTTTAATCTGAATTCTAATAGGACAAAGTCTGTGTTAGCCTCTGTTTTGCAGAGCTTACCCTAACCCTAACCGTAACCCTAACCGTAACCCTAACCGTAACCCTAACCGTAACCCTAACCGTAACCCTAACCGTAACCGTAACCGTAACCCTAACCCTAACCCTAACCCTAACCCTAACCCTAACCCTAACCCTAACCCTAACCCTAACCCTAACCCTAACCTAACCCTAACCCTAACCCTAACCTAACCCTAACCCTAACCCTAACCCTAACCCTAACCCTAAACCCAACCCCTAACCAGTGCAGCAAGGAATGAATGTGGATGAAAGGGTGGAATTCCATGGAAATTGTGGATAAAAGGGGTGGAATTCCATGGAAATTGGGGATAAAAGGGGTGGAATTCCATGGAAATTGTGGATAAAAGGGTGGAATTCCATGGAAATTGGGGATAAAAGGGGTGGAATTCCATGGAAATTGTGCCAAGAATCATGCCAAGTTGAAGCCCATTTTCATCTGAATTCTAATAGGACAAAGTCTGTGTTAGCCTCTGTTTTGCAGAGCTTACCCTAACCCTAACCCTAACCCTAACCCTAACCCTAACCCTAACCCTAACCCTATCCCTAACCTAACCCTAACCCTAACCCTAACCTAACCCTAACCCTAACCCTAACCCTAACCCTAACCCTAACCCTAACCCTAACCCTAAACCCAACCCCTAACCAGTGCAGCAAGGAATGAATGTGGATGAAAGGGTGGAATTCCATGGAAATTGTGGATAAAAGGGGTGGAATTCCATGGAAATTGGGGATAAAAGGGGTGGAATTCCATGGAAATTGTGGATAAAAGGGTGGAATTCCATGGAAATTGGGGATAAAAGGGGTGGAATTCCATGGAAATTGTGCCAAGAATTATGCCAAGTTGAAGCCCATTTTCATCTGAATTCTAATAGGACAAAGTCTGTGTTAGCCTCTGTTTTGCAGAGCTTACCCTAACCCTAACCCTAACCCTAACCCTAACCCTAACCCTAACCCTAACCCTAACCCTAACCCTAACCCTAACCCTAACCCTAACCCTAACCCTAACCCTAACCCTAACCCTAACCGTAACCCTAACCCTAACCCTAACCCTAACCCTAACCCTAACCCTAACCCTAACCCTAACCCTAACCCTAACCTAACCCTAACCCTAACCTAACCCTAACCCTAACCCTAACCCTATCCCTAACCTAACCCTAACCCTAACCCTAACCTAACCCTAACCCTAACCCTAACCCTAACCCTAACCCTAAACCCAACCCCTAACCAGTGCAGCAAGGAATGAATGTGGATGAAAGGGTGGAATTCCATGGAAATTGTGGATAAAAGGGGTGGAATTCCATGGAAATTGGGGATAAAAGGGGTGGAATTCCATGGAAATTGTGGATAAAAGGGTGGAATTCCATGGAAATTGGGGATAAAAGGGGTGGAATTCCATGGAAATTGTGCCAAGAATTATGCCAAGTTGAAGCCCATTTTAATCTGAATTCTAATAGGACAAAGTCTGTGTTAGCCTCTGTTTTGCAGAGCTTACCCTAACCCTAACCGTAACCCTTCCTACACCCTAACCGTAACCCTAACCGTAACCCTAACCGAACCACTACCCTAACCCTAACCCTAACCCTAACCCTATCCCTACCTAACCCTAACCCTAACCCTAACCTAACCCTAACCCTAACCCTTACCCTAACCCTAACCCTAAACCCAACCCCTACCAGTGCAGCAAGGAATGAATGTGGATGAAAGGGAATTCCACTGGGAATTACAAGGAAATTGGGGAAAAAAGGGTGTGGATCATGGAAATGTGGATAAAAGGGTGGAATCCATGGGAAATGGGGATAAAAGGGGTGGGAATTCCTATGAAATATGTGCCAAGAAGTATGCCAAGTTGAAGCCCCATTTTCATCTGATTTCTAATAGACAAAGTCCTGTGTTAGCCTCTGTTTTGCAAGAGCTTACCCCTAGACCCTAACCCTAACCTGAACCCTAACCCCTAACCCTAACCCTAACCCCTAGTAACCTAACCCTAACCCTAACCCTAACCCTAACCCTAACCCTATCCCTAACCTAACCCTAACCCTACCCTAACCCTAACCCTAACCCTAAACCTAACCTAACTAACTACTAACCTAACCCTAACCCTAACCCTTAACCCTAACCCTAACCTAACCTAACTAACCCTAACCTAACCTAACCCTAAACCCAAACCCTTAACCAGTGCAGCAAGGGAAATGAATG
>NW_027428383.1:50000-52500 GCF_047830755.1 Zonotrichia albicollis | reverse complement strand
ATGGAAATTGTGGATAAAAGGGTTGAATTCCATGGAAATTGGGGATAAAAGGGGTGGAATTCCATGGAAATTGTGCCAAGAATTATGCCAAGTTGAAGCCCATTTTCATCTGAATTCTAATAGGACAAAGTCTGTGTTAGCCTCTGTTTTGCAGAGCTTACCCTAACCCTAACCGTAACCCTAACCCTAACCCTAACCCTAACCCTAACCCTAACCCTAACCCTAACCCTAACCTAACCCTAACCCTAACCCTAACCTAACCCTAACCCTAACCCTAACCCTATCCCTAACCTAACCCTAACCCTAACCCTAACCTAACCCTAACCCTAACCCTAACCCTAACCCTAACCCTAAACCCAACCCCTAACCAGTGCAGCAAGGAATGAATGTGGATGAAAGGGTGGAATTCCATGGAAATTGTGGATAAAAGGGGTGGAATTCCATGGAAATTGGGGATAAAAGGGGTGGAATTCCATGGAAATTGTGGATAAAAGGGTGGAATTCCATGGAAATTGGGGACAAAAGGGGTGGAATTCCATGGAAATTGTGCCAAGAATTATGCCAAGTTGAAGCCCATTTTCATCTGAATTCTAATAGGACAAAGTCTGTGTTAGCCTCTGTTTTGCAGAGCTTACCCTAACCCTAACCGTAACCGTAACCCTAACCCTAACCCTAACCCTAACCCTAACCCTAACCCTAACCTAACCCTAACCCTAACCCTAACCCTATCCCTAACCTAACCCTAACCCTAACCCTAACCTAACCCTAACCCTAACCCTAACCCTAACCCTAACCCTAAACCCAACCCCTAACCAGTGCAGCAATGAATGAATGTGGATGAAAGGGTGGAATTCCATGGAAATTGGGGATAAAAGGGGTGGAATTCCATGGAAATTGTGGATAAAAGGGTGGAATTCCATGGAAATTGTGGATAAAAGGGGTGGAATTCCATGGAAATTGTGCCAAGAATTATGCCAAGTTGAAGCCCATTTTCATCTGAATTCTAATAGGACAAAGTCTGTGTTAGACTCTGTTTTGCAGAGCTTACCCTAACCCTAACCCTAACCCTAACCCTAACCCTATCCCTAACCTAACCCTAACCCTAACCCTAACCTAACCCTAACCCTAACCCTAACCCTAACCCTAACCCTAACCCTAACCCTAACCCTAACCCTAAACCCAACCCCTAACCAGTGCAGCAAGGAATGAATGTGGATGAAAGGGTGGAATTCCATGGAAATTGTGGATAAAAGGGGTGGAATTCCATGGAAACTGGGGATAAAAGGGGTGGAATTCCATGGAAATTGTGGATAAAAGGGTTGAATTCCATGGAAATTGGGGATAAAAGGGGTGGAATTCCATGGAAATTGTGCCAAGAATTATGCCAAGTTGAAGCCCATTTTCATCTGAATTCTAATAGGACAAAGTCTGTGTTAGCCTCTGTTTTGCAGAGCTTACCCTAACCCTAACCCTAACCGTAACCCTAACCCTAACCCTAACCCTAACCCTAACCCTAACCCTAACCTAACCCTAACCTAACCCTAACCCTAACCCTAACCTAACCCTAACCCTAACCCTAACCCTATCCCTAACCTAACCCTAACCCTAACCCTAACCTAACCCTAACCCTAACCCTAACCCTAACCCTAACCCTAAACCCAACCCCTAACCAGTGCAGCAAGGAATGAATGTGGATGAAAGGGTGGAATTCCATGGAAATTGTGGATAAAAGGGGTGGAATTCCATGGAAATTGGGGATAAAAGGGGTGGAATTCCATGGAAATTGTGGATAAAAGGGTGGAATTCCATGGAAATTGTTCCAAGAATTATGCCAAGTTGAAGCCCATTTTCATCTGAATTCTAATAGGACAAAGTCTGTGTTAGCCTCTGTTTTGCAGAGCTTACCCTAACCCTAACCCTAACCCTAACCCTAACCCTAACCCTAACCCTAACCCTAACCCTAACCCTAACCCTAACCCTAACCCTAACCCTAACCCTAACCCTAACCCTAACCCCAACCCTAACCTAACCCTAACCCTAACCCTAACCTAACCCTAACCCAAACCCTAACCCTAACCCTAACCCTAACCCTAACCTAACCCTAACCCTAACCCTAACCCTAACCCTAAACCCAACCCCTAACCAGTGCAGCAAGGAATGAATGTGGATGAAAGGGTGGAATTCCATGGAAATTGTGGATAAAAGGGGTGGAATTCCATGGAAATTGGGGATAAAAGGGGTGGAATTCCATGGAAATTGTGGATAAAAGGGTTGAATTCCATGGAAATTGGGGATAAAAGGGGTGGAATTCCATGGAAATTGTGCCAAGAATTATGCCAAGTTGAAGCCCATTTTCATCTGAATTCTAATAGGACAAAGTCTGTGTTAGCCTCTGTTTTGCAGAGCTTACCCTAACCCTAACCGTAACCCTAACCCTAACCCTAACCCTAACCCTAACCCTAACCCTAACCCTAACCCTAACCTAACCCTAACCCTAACC
>NW_027428383.1:37500-45000 GCF_047830755.1 Zonotrichia albicollis | reverse complement strand
CAACCCCTAACCAGTGCAGCAAGGAATGAATGTGGATGAAAGGGTGGAATTCCATGGAAATTGGGGATAAAAGGGGTGGAATTCCATGGAAATTGTGGATAAAAGGGTGGAATTCCATGGAAATTGGGGATAAAAGGGGTGGAATTCCATGGAAATTGTGCCAAGAATTATGCCAAGATGAAGCCCATTTTCATCTGAATTCTAATAGGACAAAGTCTGTGTTAGCCTCTGTTTTGCAGAGCTTACCCTAACCCTAACCGTAACCCTAACCCTAACCCTAACCCTAACCCTAACCCTAACCCTAACCCTAACCCTAACCTAACCCTAACCCTAACCCTAACCCTAACCCTATCCCTAACCTAACCCTAACCCTAACCCTAACCTAACCCTAACCCTAACCCTAACCCTAACCCTAACCCTAAACCCAACCCCTAACCAGTGCAGCAAGGAATGAATGTGGATGAAAGGGTGGAATTCCATGGAAATTGTGGATAAAAGGGGTGGAATTCCATGGAAATTGGGGATAAAAGGGGTGGAATTCCATGGAAATTGTGGATAAAAGGGTGGAATTCCATGGAAATTGGGGATAAAAGGGGTGGAATTCCATGGAAATTGTGCCAAGAATTATGCCAAGTTGAAGCCCATTTTCATCTGAATTCTAATAGGACAAAGTCTGTGTTAGCCTCTGTTTTGCAGAGCTTACCCTAACCCTAACCGTAACCCTAACCCTAACCCTAACCCTAACCCTAACCCTAACCCTAACCCTAACCCGAACCCTAACCCTAACCCTAACCCTAACCCTAACCCTAACCCTAACCCTTACCCTAACCCGAACCCTAACCCTAACCTAACCCTAACCCTAACCCTAACCCTATCCCTAACCTAACCCTAACCCTAACCCTAACCTAACCCTAACCCTAACCCTAACCCTAACCCTAACCCTAACCCTTAACCCAACCCCTAACCAGTGCAGCAAGGAATGAATGTGGATGAAAGGGTGGAATTCCATGGAAATTTTGGATAAAAGGGGTGGAATTCCATGGAAATTGGGGATAAAAGGGGTGGAATTCCATGGAAATTGTGGATAAAAGGGTGGAATTCCATGGAAATTGGGGATAAAAGGGGTGGAATTCCATGGAAATTGTGCCAAGAATTATGCCAAGTTGAAGCCCATTTTCATCTGAATTCTAATAGGACAAAGTCTGTGTTAGACTCTGTTTTGCAGAGCTTACCCTAACCCTAACCCTAACCCTAACCCTAACCCTAACCCTAACCCTAACCCTAACCCTAAAGCTTACCCTAACCCTAACCCTAACCCTAACCCTAACCCTAACCCTAACCCTAACCCTATCCCTAACCTAACCCTAACCCTAACCCTAACCCTAACCCTAACCCTAACCCCAACCCCTAACCAGTGCAGCAAGGAATGAATGTGGATGAAAGGGTGGAATTCCATGGAAATTGTGGATAAAAGGGGTGGAATTCCATGGAAATTGTGGATAAAAGGGGTGGAATTCCATGGAAATTGGGGATAAAAGGGTGGAATTCCATGGAAATTGTGGATAAATGATGGAATTCCATGGAAATTGTGGATGAAAGGGGTGGAATTCCATGGAAATTGGGGATAAAAGGGTGGAATTCCATGGAAATTGGGGATAAAAGGGTGGAATTCCATGGAAATTGTGGATGAAAGGGGTGGAATTCCATGGAAATTGGGGATGAAAGGGGTGGAATTCCATGGAAATTGGGGATAAAAGGGGTGGAATTCCATGGAAATTGTAGATAAAAGGATGGAATTCCATGGAAATTGGGGATAAAAGGGTGGAATTTCATGGAAATTCTGGATAAATGATGGAATTCCATGGAAATTGGGGATGAAAGGGGTGGAATTCCATGGAAATTGGGGATAAAGGGGTGGAATTCCATGGAAATTGTGGATGAAAGGGTGGAATTCCATGAAAATTGTGGATGAAAGGGGTGGAATTCCATGGAAATTGTGCCAAGAATTATGCCAAGTTGAAGCCCATTTTCATCTGAATTCTAATAGGACAAAGTCTGTGTTAGCCTCTGTTTTGCAGAGCTTACCCTAACCCTAACCCTAACCCTAACCCTAACCCTAACCCTAACCCTAACCCTAACCCTAACCCTAACCCTAAACCCAACCCCTAACCAGTGCAGCAAGGAATGAATGTGGATGAAAGGGTGGAATTCCATGGAAATTGTGGATAAAAGGGGTGGAATTCCATGGAAATTGGGGATAAAAGGGTGGAATTCCATGGAAATTGTGGATAAATCATGGAATTCCATGGAAATTGGGGATGAAAGGGTGGAATTCCATGGAAATTGTGGATGAAAGGGGTGGAATTCCATGGAAATTGGGGATAAAAGGGTGGAATTTTATGGAAATTGTGGATAAATGATGGAATTCCATGGAAATTGTGGATGAAAGGGGTGGAATTCCATGGAAATTGTGCCAAGAATTATGCCAAGTTGAAGCCCATTTTCATCTGAATTCTAATAGGACAAAGTCTGTGTTAGCCTCTGTTTTGCAGAGCTTACCCTAACCCTAACCCTAACCCTAACCCTAACCCTAACCCTAACCCTAACCCTAACCCTAACCCTAACCCTAACCCTATCCCTAACCTAACCCTAACCCTAACCCTAACCTAACCCTAACCCTAACCCTAACCCTATCCCTAACCTAACCCTAACCCTAACCCTAACCTAACCCTAACCCTAACCCTAACCCTAACCCTAACCCTAAACCCAACCCCTAACCAGTGCAGCAAGGAATGAATGTGGATGAAAGGGTGGAATTCCATGGAAATTGTGGATAAAAGGGGTGGAATTCCATGGAAATTGGGGAAAAAAGGGGTGGAATTCCATGGAAATTGTGGATAAAAGGGTGGAATTCCATGGAAATTGGGGATAAAAGGGGTGGAATTCCATGGAAATTGTGCCAAGAATTATGCCAAGTTGAAGCCCATTTTCATCTGAATTCTAATAGGACAAAGTCTGTGTTAGACTCTGTTTTGCAGAGCTTACCCTAACCCTAACCCTAACCCTAACCCTAACCCTATCCCTAACCTAACCCTAACCCTAACCCTAACCTAACCCTAACCCTAACCCTAACCCTAACCCTAACCCTAACCCTAACCCTAACCCTAATCCCAACCCCTAACCAGTGCAGCAAGGAATGAATGTGGATGAAACGGTGGAATTCCATGGAAATTGTGGATAAAAGGGGTGGAATTCCATGGAAATTGGGGATAAAAGGGGTGGAATTCCATGGAAATTGTGGATAAAAGGGTGGAATTCCATGGAAATTGGGGATAAAAGGGGTGGAATTCCATGGAAATTGTGCCAAGAATTATGCCAAGTTGAAGCCCATTTTCATCTGAATTCTAATAGGACAAAGTCTGTGTTAGCCTCTGTTTTGCAGAGCTAACCCTAACCCTAACCCTAACCCTAACCCTAACCCTAACCTAACCCTAACCCTAACCCTAACCCTAACCCTAACCCTAACCCTAACCCTAACCCTAAACCCAACCCCTAACCAGTGCAGCAAGGAATGAATGTGGATAAAAGGGGTGGAATTCCATGGAAATTGGGGAAAAAAGGGGTGGAATTCCATGGAAATTGTGGATAAAAGGGTGGAATTCCATGGAAATTGGGGATAAAAGGGGTGGAATTCCATGGAAATTGTGCCAAGAATTATGCCAAGTTGAAGCCCATTTTCATCTGAATTCTAATAGGACAAAGTCTGTGTTAGACTCTGTTTTGCAGAGCTTACCCTAACCCTAACCCTAACCCTAACCCTAACCCTAACCCTAACCTAACCCTAACCCTAACCCTAACCCTAACCCTAACCCTAACCCTAACCCTAAACCCAACCCCTAACCAGTGCAGCAAGGAATGAATGTGGATGAAAGGGTGGAATTCCATGGAAATTGTGGATAAAAGGGGTGGAATTCCATGGAAATTGGGGATAAAAGGGGTGGAATTCCATGGAAATTGTGGATAAAAGGGTGGAATTCCATGGAAATTGGGGATAAAAGGGGTGGAATTCCATGGAAATTGTGCCAAGAATTATGCCAAGTTGAAGCCCATTTTCATCTGAATTCTAATAGGACAAAGTCTGTGTTAGCCTCTGTTTTGCAGAGCTTACCCTAACCCTAACCCTAACCCTAACCCCTAACCCTAACCCTAACACTAACCCTAACCCTAACCCTAACCCTAACCCTAACCCTAACCCTAACCCTAACCTAACCCTAACCCTAACCCTATCCCTAACCTAACCCTAACCCCAACCCTAACCTAACCCTAACCCTAACCCTAACCCTAACCCTAACCCTAAACCCAACCCCTAACCAGTGCAGCAAGGAATGAATGTGGATAAAAGGGGTGGAATTCCATGGAAATTGGGGATAAAAGGGGTGGAATTCCATGGAAATTGTGGATAAAAGGGTGGAATTCCATGGAAATTGGGGATAAAAGGGGTGGAATTCCATGGAAATTGTGCCAAGAATTATGCCAAGTTGAAGCCCATTTTCATCTGAATTCTAATAGGACAAAGTCTGTGTTAGACTCTGTTTTGCAGAGCTTACCCTAACCCTAACCCTAACCCTAACCCTAACCCTAACCCTATCCCTAACCTAACCCTAACCCTAACCCTAACCTAACCCTAACCCTAACCCTAACCCTAACCCTAACCCTAAACCCAACCCCTAACCAGTGCAGCAAGGAATGAATGTGGATGAAAGGGTGGAATTCCATGGAAATTGTGGATAAAAGGGTGGAATTCCATGGAAATTGGGGATAAAAGGGGTGGAATTCCATGGAAATTGTGGATAAAAGGGTGGAATTCCATGGAAATTGGGGATAAAAGGGGTGGAATTCCATGGAAATTGTGCCAAGAATTATGCCAAGTTGAAGCCCATTTTCATCTGAATTCTAATAGGACAAAGTCTGTGTTAGACTCTGTTTTGCAGAGCTTACCCTAACCCTAACCCTAACCCTAACCCTAAACCCAACCCCTAACCAGTGCAGCAAGGAATGAATGTGGATGAAAGGGTGGAATTCCATGGAAATTGTGGATAAAAGGGGTGGAATTCCATGGAAATTGGGGATAAAAGGGGTGGAATTCCATGGAAATTGTGGATAAAAGGGTGGAATTCCATGGAAATTGGGGATAAAAGGGGTGGAATTCCATGGAAATTGTGCCAAGAATTATGCCAAGTTGAAGCCCATTTTCATCTGAATTCTAATAGGACAAAGTCTGTGTTAGACTCTGTTTTGCAGAGCTTACCCTAACCCTAACCCTAACCCTAACCCTAACCCTAACCCTAACCCTAACCCTATCCCTAACCTAACCCTAACCCTAACCCTAACCCTAACCCTAACCCTAACCCTAACCCCAACCCCTAACCAGTGCAGCAAGGAATGAATGTGGATGAAAGGGTGGAATTCCATGGAAATTGTGGATAAAAGGGGTGGAATTCCATGGAAATTGGGGATAAAAGGGTGGAATTCCATGGAAATTGTGGATAAATGATGGATTTCCATGGAAATTGTGGATGAAAGGGGTGGAATTCCATGGAAATTGTGGATAAAAGGGTGGAATTCCATGGAAATTGGGGATGAAAGGGTGGAATTCCATGGAAATTGTGGATGAAAGGGGTGGAATTCCATGGAAATTGGGGATGAAAGGGGTGGAATTCCATGGAAATTGGGGATAAAAGGGGTGGAATTCCATGGAAATTGTAGATAAAAGGATGGAATTCCATGGAAATTGGGGATAAAAGGGTGGAATTTCATGGAAATTGTGGATAAATGATGGAATTCCATGGAAATTGGGGATGAAAGGGGTGGAATTCCATGGAAATTGGGGATAAAGGGGTGGAATTCCATGGAAATTGTGGATGAAAGGGTGGAATTCCATGAAAATTGTGGATGAAAGGGGTGGAATTCCATGGAAATTGTGCCAAGAATTATGCCAAGTTGAAGCCCATATTCATCTGAATTCTAATAGGACATAGTCTGTGTTAGCCTCTGTTTTGCAGAGCTTACCCTAACCCTAACCCTAACCCTAACCCTAACCTAACCCTAACCCTAACCCTAACCCTAACCTAACCCTAACCCTAACCCTAACCCTAACCCTAACCCTAACCCTAACCCTAACCCTAACCCTAACCCTAACCTAACCCTAACCCTAACCCTAATCCCAACCCCTAACCAGTGCAGCAAGGAATGAATGTGGATGAAAGGGTGGAATTCCATGGAAATTGTGGATAAAAGGGGTGGAATTCCATGGAAATTGGGGATAAAAGGGGTGGAATTCCATGGAAATTGTGCCAAGAATTATGCCAAGTTGAAGCCCATTTTCATCTGAATTCTAATAGGACAAAGTCTGTGTTAGCCTCTGTTTTGCAGAGCTTACCCTAACCCTAACCCTAACCCTAACCCTAACCCTAACCCTAACCCTAACCCTAACCCTAACCCTAACCCTAAACCCAACCCCTAACCAGTGCAGCAAGGAATGAATGTGGATGAAAGGGTGGAATTCCATGGAAATTGTGGATAAAAGGGGTGGAATTCCATGGAAATTGGGGAAAAAAGGGGTGGAATTCCATGGAAATTGTGGATAAAAGGGTGGAATTCCATGGAAATTGGGGATAAAAGGGGTGGAATTCCATGGAAATTGTGCCAAGAATTATGCCAAGTTGAAGCCCATTTTCATCTGAATTCTAATAGGACAAAGTCTGTGTTAGACTCTGTTTTGCAGAGCTTACCCTAACCCTAACCCTAACCCTAACCCTAACCCTATCCCTAACCTAACCCTAACCCTAACCCTAACCTAACCCTAACCCTAACCCTAACCCTAACCCTAACCCTAACCCTATCCCTAACCTAACCCTAACCCTAACCCTAACCTAACCCTAACCCTAACCCTAACCCTAACCCTAACCCTAACCCTAACCCTAAACCCAACCCCTAACCAGTGCAGCAAGGAATGAATGTGGATAAAAGGGGTGGAATTCCATGGAAATTGGGGATAAAAGGGGTGGAATTCCATGGAAATTGTGGATAAAAGGGTGGAATTCCATGGAAATTGGGGATAAAAGGGGTGGAATTCCATGGAAATTGTGCCAAGAATTATGCCAAGTTGAAGCCCATTTTCATCTGAATTCTAATAGGACAAAGTCTGTGTTAGACTCTGTTTTGCAGAGCTTACCCTAACCCTAACCCTAACCCTAACCCTAACCCTATCCCTAACCTAACCCTAACCCTAACCCTAACCTAACCCTAACCCTAACCCTAACCCTAACCCTAACCCTAACCCTAACCCTAACCCAACCCCTAACCAGTGCAGCAAGGAATGAATGTGGATGAAAGGGTGGAATTCCATGGAAATTGTGGATAAAAGGGGTGGAATTCCATGGAAATTGGGGATAAAAGGGGTGGAATTCCATGGAAATTGTGGATAAAAGGGTGGAATTC
>NW_027428383.1:0-5000 GCF_047830755.1 Zonotrichia albicollis | reverse complement strand
GGGTGGAATTCCATGGAAATTGTGGATAAAAGGGTGGAATTCCATGGAAATTGGGGATAAAAGGGGTGGAATTCCATGGAAATTGTGCCAAGAATTATGCCAAGTTGAAGCCCATTTTCATCTGAATTCTAATAGGACAAAGTCTGTGTTAGCCTCTGTTTTGCAGAGCTTACCCTAACCCTAACCCTAACCCTAACCCCTAACCCTAACCCTAACCCTAACCCTAACCCTAACCCTAACCCTAACCCTAACCCTAACCCTAACCCTAACCTAACCCTAACCCTAACCCTATCCCTAACCTAACCCTAACCCTAACCCTAACCTAACCCTAACCCTAACCCTAACCCTAACCCTAAACCCAACCCCTAACCAGTGCAGCAAGGAATGAATGTGGATAAAAGGGGTGGAATTCCATGGAAATTGTGGATAAAAGGGGTGGAATTCCATGGAAATTGTGGATAAAAGGGTGGAATTCCATGGAAATTGGGGATAAAAGGGGTGGAATTCAATGGAAATTGTGCCAAGAATTATGCCAAGTTGAAGCCCATTTTCATCTGAATTCTAATAGGACAAAGTCTGTGTTAGACTCTGTTTTGCAGAGCTTACCCTAACCCTAACCCTAACCCTAACCCTAACCCTATCCCTAACCTAACCCTAACCCTAACCCTAACCTAACCCTAACCCTAACCCTAACCCTAACCCTAACCCTAACCCTAAACCCAACCCCTAACCAGTGCAGCAAGGAATGAATGTGGATGAAAGGGTGGAATTCCATGGAAATTGTGGATAAAAGGGTGGAATTCCATGGAAATTGGGGATAAAAGGGGTGGAATTCCATGGAAATTGTGGATAAAAGGGTGGAATTCCATGGAAATTGGGGATAAAAGGGGTGGAATTCCATGGAAATTGTGCCAAGAATTATGCCAAGTTGAAGCCCATTTTCATCTGAATTCTAATAGGACAAAGTCTGTGTTAGACTCTGTTTTGCAGAGCTTACCCTAACCCTAACCCTAACCCTAACCCTAAACCCAACCCCTAACCAGTGCAGCAAGGAATGAATGTGGATGAAAGGGTGGAATTCCATGGAAATTGTGGATAAAAGGGGTGGAATTCCATGGAAATTGGGGATAAAAGGGGTGGAATTCCATGGAAATTGTGGATAAAAGGGTGGAATTCCATGGAAATTGGGGATAAAAGGGGTGGAATTCCATGGAAATTGTGCCAAGAATTATGCCAAGTTGAAGCCCATTTTCATCTGAATTCTAATAGGACAAAGTCTGTGTTAGACTCTGTTTTGCAGAGCTTACCCTAACCCTAACCCTAACCCTAACCCTAACCCTAACCCTAACCCTAACCCTAACCCTAACCTAACCCTAACCCTAACCCTAACCCTAACCCTAACCCTAACCCCAACCCCTAACCAGTGCAGCAAGGAATGAATGTGGATGAAAGGGTGGAATTCCATGGAAATTGTGGATAAAAGTGTGGAATTCCATGGAAATTGTGGATAAATGATGGAATTCCATGGAAATTGTGGATGAAAGGGGTGGAATTCCATGGAAATTGTGGATAAAAGGGTGGAATTCCATGGAAATTGGGGATGAAAGGGTGGAATTCCATGGAAATTGTGGATGAAAGGGGTGGAATTCCATGGAAATTGGGGATGAAAGGGGTGGAATTCCATGGAAATTGGGGATAAAAGGGGTGGAATTCCATGGAAATTGTAGATAAAAGGATGGAATTCCATGGAAATTGGGGATAAAAGGGTGGAATTTCATGGAAATTGTGGATAAATGATGGAATTCCATGGAAATTGGGGATGAAAGGGGTGGAATTCCATGGAAATTGGGGATAAAGGGGTGGAATTCCATGGAAATTGTGGATGAAAGGGTGGAATTCCATGAAAATTGTGGATGAAAGGGGTGGAATTCCATGGAAATTGTGCCAAGAATTATGCCAAGTTGAAGCCCATATTCATCTGAATTCTAATAGGACATAGTCTGTGTTAGCCTCTGTTTTGCAGAGCTTACCCTAACCCTAACCCTAACCCTAACCCTAACCTAACCCTAACCCTAACCCTAACCCTAACCTAACCCTAACCCTAACCCTAACCCTAACCCTAACCCTAACCCTAACCCTAACCCTAACCCTAACCCTAACCCTAACCCTAACCCTAACCCTAACCTAACCCTAACCCTAACCCTAATCCCAACCCCTAACCAGTGCAGCAAGGAATGAATGTGGATGAAAGGGTGGAATTCCATGGAAATTGTGGATAAAAGGGGTGGAATTCCATGGAAATTGGGGATAAAAGGGGTGGAATTCCATGGAAATTGTGCCAAGAATTATGCCAAGTTGAAGCCCATTTTCATCTGAATTCTAATAGGACAAAGTCTGTGTTAGCCTCTGTTTTGCAGAGCTTACCCTAACCCTAACCCTAACCCTAACCCTAACCCTAACCCTAACCCTAACCCTAACCCTAACCCTAACCCTAACCCTAAACCCAACCCCTAACCAGTGCAGCAAGGAATGAATGTGGATGAAAGGGTGGAATTCCATGGAAATTGTGGATAAAAGGGGTGGAATTCCATGGAAATTGGGGATAAAAGGGTGGAATTCCATGGAAATTGTGGATAAATCATGGAATTCCATGGAAATTGGGGATGAAAGGGTGGAATTCCATGGAAATTGTGGATGAAAGGGGTGGAATTCCATGGAAATTGTGGATAAAAGGGTGGAATTCCATGGAAATTGGGGATAAAAGGGGTGGAATTCCATGGAAATTGTGCCAAGAATTATGCCAAGTTGAAGCCCATTTTCATCTGAATTCTAACAGGACAAAGTCTGTGTTAGACTCTGTTTTGCAGAGCTTACCCTAACCCTAACCCTAACCCTAACCCTAACCCTATCCCTAACCTAACCCTAACCCTAACCCTAACCTAACCCTAACCCTAACCCTAACCCTAACCCTAACCCTAACCCTATCCCTAACCTAACCCTAACCCTAACCCTAACCTAACCCTAACCCTAACCCTAACCCTAACCCTAACCCTAACCCTAACCCTAATCCCAACCCCTAACCAGTGCAGCAAGGAATGAATGTGGATGAAAGGGTGGAATTCCATGGAAATTGTGGATAAAAGGGGTGGAATTCCATGGAAATTGGGGATAAAAGGGGTGGAATTCCATGGAAATTGTGGATAAAAGGGTGGAATTCCATGGAAATTGGGGATAAAAGGGGTGGAATTCCATGGAAATTGTGCCAAGAATTATGCCAAGTTGAAGCCCATTTTCATCTGAATTCTAATAGGACAAAGTCTGTGTTAGCCTCTGTTTTGCAGAGCTTACCCTAACCCTAACCCTAACCCTAACCCTAACCCTAACCCTAACCCTAACCCTAACCCTAACCCTAACCCTAACCTAACCCTAACCCTAACCCTAACCTAACCCTAACCCTAACCCTAACCCTATCCCTAACCCTAACCCTAACCCTAACCCTAACCTAACCCTAACCCTAACCCTAACCCTAACCCTAACCCTAACCCTAACCCTAACCCTAACCCTAAACCCAACCCCTAACCAGTGCAGCAAGGAATGAATGTGGATGAAAGGGTGGAATTCCATGGAAATTGTGGATAAAAGGGGTGGAATTCCATGGAAATTGGGGATAAAAGGGGTGGAATTCCATGGAAATTGTGGATAAAAGGGTGGAATTCCATGGAAATTGGGGATAAAAGGGGTGGAATTCCATGGAAATTGTGCCAAGAATTATGCCAAGTTGAAGCCCATTTTCATCTGAATTCTAATAGGACAAAGTCTGTGTTAGACTCTGTTTTGCAGAGCTTACCCTAACCCTAACCCTAACCCTAACCCTAAACCCAACCCCTAACCAGTGCAGCAAGGAATGAATGTGGATGAAAGGGTGGAATTCCATGGAAATTGTGGATAAAAGGGGTGGAATTCCATGGAAATTGTGGATAAAAGGGGTGGAATTCCATGGAAATTGGGGATAAAAGGGGTGGAATTCCATGGAAATTGTGCCAAGAATTATGCCAAGTTGAAGCCCATTTTCATCTGAATTCTAATAGGACAAAGTCTGTGTTAGACTCTGTTTTGCAGAGCTTACCCTAACCCTAACCCTAACCCTAACCCTAACCCTAACCCTATCCCTAACCTAACCCTAACCCTAACCCTAACCTAACCCTAACCCTAACCCTAACCCTAACCCTAACCCTAACCCTAAACCCAACCCCTAACCAGTGCAGCAAGGAATGAATGTGGATGAAAGGGTGGAATTCCATGGAAATTGTGGATAAAAGGGTGGAATTCCATGGAAATTGGGGATAAAAGGGTGGAATTCCATGGAAATTGTGGATAAAAGGGTGGAATTCCATGGAAATTGGGGATAAAAGGGGTGGAATTCCATGGAAATTGTGCCAAGAATTATGCCAAGTTGAAGCCCATTTTCATCTGAATTCTAATAGGACAAAGTCTGTGTTAGACTCTGTTTTGCAGAGCTTACCCTAACCCTAACCCTAACCCTAACCCTAACCCTAACCCTAACCCTAACCCTATCCCTAACCTAACCCTAACCCTAACCCTAACCCTAACCCTAACCCTAACCCTAACCCTAACCCTAACCCTAACCCTAACCCCAACCCCTAACCAGTGCAGCAAGGAATGAATGTGGATGAAAGGGTGGAATTCCATGGAAATTGTGGATAAAAGGGGTGGAATTCCATGGAAATTGGGGATAAAAGTGTGGAATTCCATGGAAATTGTGGATAAATGATGGAATTCCATGGAAATTGTGGATGAAAGGGGTGGAATTCCATGGAAATTGTGGATAAAAGGGTGGAATTCCATGGAAATTGTGGATGAAAGGGGTGGAATTCCATGGAAATTGTGGATGAAAGGGGTGGAATTCCATGGAAATTGGGATGAAAGGGGTGGAATTCCATGGAAATTGTGGATAAAAGGGGTGGAATTCCATGGAAATT